>NW_027185282.1:0-150310 GCF_022577435.1 Embiotoca jacksoni | reverse complement strand
TCCCATTTGCCATAGTACTGATGAAGAAATTTGTTCGTAAACACTTAGTTTAAGCCGTGGCACTGTAATGCAGTTTTATGCTGTTTTTGAGCTTCTCTCGCTGAGATAAGGCTGTTTTTGAAACATTGTGTTTCCTGTGAAATTGTCCACAGAAAGTGACTTGAAGCCACTTTGCCCATGTAGTTTATCCCATTTGCCAAAGTTCTGAGTATGACACTTGTTTGTAAACACTTAGTTTAAGCCGTGGCGCTGTGATGCAGTTTTACATTAGGCTTAGAAAGTGAGACTTGAAATGCTGTTTTCTGTGTAATTGCAGATACAAAGTGAAGCCACTTTGGCCATGTAGTGTATCCCATTTGCTGATAAAGAAATTTGTTCGTAAACACTTAGTTTAAGCCGTGGCACTGTAATGCAGTTTTATGCTGTATTTGAGCTTCTCTCGCTGAGATAAGGCTGTTTTTGAAACATTGTGTTTCCTGTGAAATTGTCCACACAAAGTGACTTGAAGCCACTTTGTCCAAGTAGTTTATCTCATTTGCCATAGTACTGATGAAGAAATTTGTTCGTAAACACTTAGTTTAAGCCGTGGCACTATAATGCAGTTTTATGCTGTAGTTGAGCTTCTCTCGCTGAGATAAGGCTGTTTTTGAAACATTGTGTTTCCTGTGAAATTGTCCACACAAAGTGACTTGAAGCCACTTTGTCCAAGTAGTTTATCTCATTTGCCATAATACTGATGAAGAAATTTGTTCGTAAACACTTAGTTTAAGCCATGGCACTGTAATGCAGTTTTATGCTGTTTTTGAGCTTCTCTCGCTGAGATAAGGCTGTTTTTGAAACATTGTGTTTCCTGTGAAATTGTCCACACAAAGTGACTTGAAGCCACTTTGTCCATGTCTTTTATCCCATTTGCCATAGTACGTCTGAAAAAATTTGTTCGTAAACAATTAGCTTAAGCCGTGGAACTGTAATGCAGTTTTATGCTGTTTTTGAGCTTCTCTCGCTGAGATAAGGCTGTTTTTGAAACATTGTGTTTCCTGTGAAATTGTCCACACAAAGTGACTTGAAACCACTTTGTTCATGTAGTTTATCCCATTTGCCATAGGTCTGAGTATGAAACTTGTTTGTAAACACTTAGTTTAAGCCGTGGCGCTGTGATGCTGTTTTACATTAGGCTGAGAAAGTGAGACTTGAAATGCTGTTTTCTGTGTAATTGCAGATACAAAGTGAAGCCACTTTGGCCATGTAGTGTATCCCATTTGCTGATAAAGAAATTTGTTCGTAAACACTTAGTTTAAGCCGTGGCACTATAATGCAGTTTTATGCTGTATTTGAGCTTCTCTCGCTGAGATAAGGCTGTTTTTGAAACATTGTGTTTCCTGTGAAATTGTCCACACAAAGTGACTTGAAGCCACTTTGTCCAAGTAGTTTATCTCATTTGCCATAATACTGATGAAGAAATTTGTTCGTAAACACTTAGTTTAAGCCATGGCACTGTAATGCAGTTTTATGCTGTTTTTGAGCTTCTCTCGCTGAGATAAGGCTGTTTTTGAAACATTGTGTTTCCTGTGAAATTGTCCACACAAAGTGACGTGAAACCACTTTGTCCTTGTAGTTTATCCCATTTGCCATAGTACTGATGAAGAAATTTGTTCGTAAACACTTAATTTAAGCCGTGGCACTGTAATGCATTTTTATGCTGTTTTTGAGCTTCTCTCGCTGAGATAAGGCTGTTTTTGAAACATTGTGTTTCCTGTGAAATTGTCCACACAAAGTGACTTGAAACCACTTTGTCCAAGTAGTTTATCTCATTTGCCATAGTACTGATGAAGAAATTTGTTCGTAAACACTTAGTTTAAGCCGTGGCACTGTAATGCAGTTTTATGCTGTTTTTGAGCTTCTCTCACTGAGATAAGGCTGTTTTTGAAACATTGTGTTTCCTGTGAAATTGTCCACACAAAGTGACATGAAGCCACTTTGTCCATGTATTTTATCCCATTTGCCATAGTACGTCTGAAAAAATTTGTTCGTAAACAATTAGCTTAAGCCGTGGCACTGTAATGCAGGTTTATGCTGTTTTTGAGCTTCTCTCGCTGAGATAAGGCTGTTTTTGAAACATTGTGTTTCCTGTGAAATTGTCCACACAAAGTGACGTGAAACCACTTTGTCCTTGTAGTTTATCCCATTTGCCATAGTACTGATGAAGAAATTTGTTCGTAAACACTTAATTTAAGCCGTGGCACTGTAATGCAGGTTTATGCTGTTTTTGAGCTTCTCTCGCTGAGATAAAGCTGTTTTTGAAACATTGTGTTTCCTGTGAAATTGTCCACACAAAGTGATGTGAAACCACTTTGTCCTTGTAGTTTATCCCATTTGCCATAGTACTGATGAAGAAATTTGTTCGTAAACACTTAGTTTAAGCCGTGGCACTGTAATGCAGTTTTATGCTGTTTTTGAGCTTCTCTCACTGAGATAAGGCTGTTTTTGAAACATTGTGTTTCCTGTGAAATTGTCCACACAAAGTGACATGAAGCCACTTTGTCCATGTATTTTATCCCATTTGCCATAGTACGTCTGAAAAAATTTGTTCGTAAACAATTAGCTTAAGCCATGGCACTGTAATGCAGGTTTATGCTGTTTTTGAGCTTCTCTCGCTGAGATAAGGCTGTTTTTGAAACATTGTGTTTCCTGTGAAATTGTCCACACAAAGTGACGTGAAACCACTTTGTCCTTGTAGTTTATCCCATTTGCCATAGTACTGATGAAGAAATTTGTTCGTAAACACTTAATTTAAGCCGTGGCACTGTAATGCAGTTTTATGCTGTATTTGAGCTTCTCTCGCTGAGATAAGGCTGTTTTTGAAACATTGTGTTTCCTGTGAAATTGTCCACACAAAGTGACTTGAAGCCACTTTGTCCAAGTAGTTTATCTCATTTGCCATAGTACTGATGAAGAAATTTGTTCGTAAACACTTAGTTTAAGCCGTGGCACTGTAATGCAGTTTTATGCTGTTTTTGAGCTTCTCTCGCTGAGATAAGGCTGTTTTTGAAACATTGTGTTTCCTGTGAAATTGTCCACACAAAGTGACGTGAAACCACTTTGTCCTTGTAGTTTATCCCATTTGCCATAGTACTGATGAAGAAATTTGTTCGTAAACACTTAGTTTAAGCCGTGGCACTGTAATGCAGTTTTATGCTGTTTTTGAGCTTCTCTCGCTGAGATAAGGCTGTTTTTGAAACATTGTGTTTCCTGTGAAATTGTCCACAGAAAGTGACTTGAAGCCACTTTGCCCATGTAGTTTATCCCATTTGCCAAAGTTCTGAGTATGACACTTGTTTGTAAACACTTAGTTTAAGCCGTGGCGCTGTGATGCAGTTTTACATTAGGCTTAGAAAGTGAGACTTGAAATGCTGTTTTCTGTGTAATTGCAGATACAAAGTGAAGCCACTTTGGCCATGTAGTGTATCCCATTTGCTGATAAAGAAATTTGTTCGTAAACACTTAGTTTAAGCCGTGGCACTGTAATGCAGTTTTATGCTGTATTTGAGCTTCTCTCGCTGAGATAAGGCTGTTTTTGAAACATTGTGTTTCCTGTGAAATTGTCCACACAAAGTGACTTGAAGCCACTTTGTCCAAGTAGTTTATCTCATTTGCCATAGTACTGATGAAGAAATTTGTTCGTAAACACTTAGTTTAAGCCGTGGCACTATAATGCAGTTTTATGCTGTAGTTGAGCTTCTCTCGCTGAGATAAGGCTGTTTTTGAAACATTGTGTTTCCTGTGAAATTGTCCACACAAAGTGACTTGAAGCCACTTTGTCCATGTCTTTTATCCCATTTGCCATAGTACGTCTGAAAAAATTTGTTCGTAAACAATTAGCTTAAGCCGTGGAACTGTAATGCAGTTTTATGCTGTTTTTGAGCTTCTCTCGCTGAGATAAGGCTGTTTTTGAAACATTGTGTTTCCTGTGAAATTGTCCACACAAAGTGACTTGAAACCACTTTGTTCATGTAGTTTATCCCATTTGCCATAGGTCTGAGTATGAAACTTGTTTGTAAACACTTAGTTTAAGCCGTGGCGCTGTGATGCTGTTTTACATTAGGCAGAGAAAGTGAGACTTGAAATGCTGTTTTCTGTGTAATTGCAAATACAAAGTGAAGCCACTTTGGCCATGTAGTGTATCCCATTTGCTGATAAAGAAATTTGTTCGTAAACACTTAGTTTAAGCCGTGGCACTGTAATGCAGGTTTATGCTGTTTTTGAGCTTCTCTCGCTGAGATAAGGCTGTTTTTGAAACATTGTGTTTCCTGTGAAATTGTCCACACAAAGTGACGTGAAACCACTTTGTCCTTGTAGTTTATCCCATTTGCCATAGTACTGATGAAGAAATTTGTTCGTAAACACTTAATTTAAGCCGTGGCACTGTAATGCAGTTTTATGCTGTATTTGAGCTTCTCTCGCTGAGATAAGGCTGTTTTTGAAACATTGTGTTTCCTGTGAAATTGTCCACACAAAGTGACTTGAAGCCACTTTGTCCAAGTAGTTTATGTCATTTGCCATAGTACTGATGAAGAAATTTGTTCGTAAACACTTAGTTTAAGCCGTGGCACTGTAATGCAGTTTTATGCTGTTTTTGAGCTTCTCTCGCTGAGATAAGGCTGTTTTTGAAACATTGTGTTTCCTGTGAAATTGTCCACACAAAGTGACTTGAAGCCACTTTGTCCAAGTAGTTTATCTCATTTGCCATAATACTGATGAAGAAATTTGTTCGTAAACACTTAGTTTAAGCCATGACACTGTAATGCAGTTTTATGCTGTTTTTGAGCTTCTCTCGCTGAGATAAGGCTGTTTTTGAAACATTGTGTTTCCTGTGAAATTGTCCACACAAAGTGACTTGAAACCACTTTGTCCAAGTAGTTTATCTCATTTGCCATAGTACTGATGAAGAAATTTCTTCGTAAACACTTAGTTTAAGCCGTGGCACTGTAATGCAGTTTTATGCTGTTTTTGAGCTTCTCTCACTGAGATAAGGCTGTTTTTGAAACATTGTGTTTCCTGTGAAATTGTCCACACAAAGTGACATGAAGCCACTTTGTCCATGTATTTTATCCCATTTGCCATAGTACGTCTGAAAAAATTTGTTCGTAAACAATTAGCTTAAGCCATGGCACTGTAATGCAGGTTTATGCTGTTTTTGAGCTTCTCTCGCTGAGATAAGGCTGTTTTTGAAACATTGTGTTTCCTGTGAAATTGTCCACACAAAGTGACGTGAAACCACTTTGTCCTTGTAGTTTATCCCATTTGCCATAGTACTGATGAAGAAATTTGTTCGTAAACACTTAATTTAAGCCGTGGCACTGTAATGCAGTTTTATGCTGTATTTGAGCTTCTCTCGCTGAGATAAGGCTGTTTTTGAAACATTGTGTTTCCTGTGAAATTGTCCACACAAAGTGACTTGAAGCCACTTTGTCCAAGTAGTTTATCTCATTTGCCATAGTACTGATGAAGAAATTTGTTCGTAAACACTTAGTTTAAGCCGTGGCACTGTAATGCAGTTTTATGCTGTTTTTGAGCTTCTCTCGCTGAGATAAGGCTGTTTTTGAAACATTGTGTTTCCTGTGAAATTGTCCACACAAAGTGACTTGAAACCACTTTGTTCATGTAGTTTATCCCATTTGCCATAGGTCTGAGTATGAAACTTGTTTGTAAACACTTAGTTTAAGCCGTGGCGCTGTGATGCTGTTTTACATTAGGCTGAGAAAGTGAGACTTGAAATGCTGTTTTCTGTGTAATTGCAGATACAAAGTGAAGCCACTTTGGCCATGTAGTGTATCCCATTTGCTGATAAAGAAATTTGTTCGTAAACACTTAGTTTAAGCCGTGGCACTGTAATGCAGTTTTATGCTGTATTTGAGCTTCTCTCGCTGAGATAAGGCTGTTTTTGAAACATTGTGTTTCCTGTGAAATTGTCCACACAAAGTGACTTGAAGCCACTTTGTCCAAGTAGTTTATCTCATTTGCCATAGTACTGATGAAGAAATTTGTTCGTAAACACTTAGTTTAAGCCGTGGCACTATAATGCAGTTTTATGCTGTTTTTGAGCTTCTCTCGCTGAGATAAGGCTGTTTTTGAAACATTGTGTTTCCTGTGAAATTATCCACACAAAGTGATGTGAAACCACTTTGTCCTTGTAGTTTATCCCATTTGCCATAGTACTGATGAAGAAATTTGTTCGTAAACACTTAGTTTAAGCCGTGGCACTGTAATGCAGTTTTATGCTGTTTTTGAGCTTCTCTCGCTGAGATAAGGCTGTTTTTGAAACATTGTGTTTCCTGTGAAATTGTCCACACAAAGTGACTTGAAACCACTTTGTTCATGTAGTTTATCCCATTTGCCATAGGTCTGAGTATGAAACTTGTTTGTAAACACTTAGTTTAAGCCGTGGCGCTGTGATGCTGTTTTACATTAGGCTGAGAAAGTGAGACTTGAAATGCTGTTTTCTGTGTAATTGCAGATACAAAGTGAAGCCACTTTGGCCATGTAGTGTATCCCATTTGCTGATAAAGAAATTTGTTCGTAAACACTTAGTTTAAGCCGTGGCACTATAATGCAGTTTTATGCTGTATTTGAGCTTCTCTCGCTGAGATAAGGCTGTTTTTGAAACATTGTGTTTCCTGTGAAATTGTCCACACAAAGTGACTTGAAGCCACTTTGTCCAAGTAGTTTATCTCATTTGCCATAATACTGATGAAGAAATTTGTTCGTAAACACTTAGTTTAAGCCATGGCACTGTAATGCAGTTTTATGCTGTTTTTGAGCTTCTCTCGCTGAGATAAGGCTGTTTTTGAAACATTGTGTTTCCTGTGAAATTGTCCACACAAAGTGACTTGAAGCCACTTTGTCCATGTATTTTATCCCATTTGCCATAGTACGTCTGAAAAAATTTGTTCGTAAACAATGAGCTTAAGCCGTGGCACTGTAATGCAGGTTTATGCTGTTTTTGAGCTTCTCTCGCTGAGATAAGGCTGTTTTTGAAACATTGTGTTTCCTGTGAAATTGTCCACACAAAGTGACGTGAAACCACTTTGTCCTTGTAGTTTATCCCATTTGCCATAGTACTGATGAAGAAATTTGTTCGTAAACACTTAATTTAAGCCGTGGCACTGTAATGCAGTTTTATGCTGTATTTGAGCTTCTCTCGCTGAGATAAGGCTGTTTTTGAAACATTGTGTTTCCTGTGAAATTGTCCACACAAAGTGACGTGAAACCACTTTGTCCTTGTAGTTTATCCCATTTGCCATAGTACTGATGAAGAAATTTGTTCGTAAACACTTAATTTAAGCCGTGGCACTGTAATGCATTTTTATGCTGTTTTTGAGCTTCTCTCGCTGAGATAAGGCTGTTTTTGAAACATTGTGTTTCCTGTGAAATTGTCCACACAAAGTGACTTGAAACCACTTTGTCCAAGTAGTTTATCTCATTTGCCATAGTACTGATGAAGAAATTTGTTCGTAAACACTTAGTTTAAGCCGTGGCACTGTAATGCAGTTTTATGCTGTTTTTGAGCTTCTCTCACTGAGATAAGGCTGTTTTTGAAACATTGTGTTTCCTGTGAAATTGTCCACACAAAGTGACATGAAGCCACTTTGTCCAAGTAGTTTATCTCATTTGCCATAATACTGATGAAGAAATTTGTTCGTAAACACTTAGTTTAAGCCATGGCACTGTAATGCAGTTTTATGCTGTTTTTGAGCTTCTCTCGCTGAGATAAGGCTGTTTTTGAAACATTGTGTTTCCTGTGAAATTGTCCACACAAAGTGACTTGAAGCCACTTTGTCCATGTATTTTATCCCATTTGCCATAGTACGTCTGAAAAAATTTGTTCGGTAAACAATGAGCTTAAGCCGTGGCACTGTAATGCAGGTTTATGCTGTTTTTGAGCTTCTCTCGCTGAGATAAGGCTGTTTTTGAAACATTGTGTTTCCTGTGAAATTGTCCACACAAAGTGACGTGAAACCACTTTGTCCTTGTAGTTTATCCCATTTGCCATAGTACTGATGAAGAAATTTGTTCGTAAACACTTAATTTAAGCCGTGGCACTGTAATGCAGTTTTATGCTGTATTTGAGCTTCTCTCGCTGAGATAAGGCTGTTTTTGAAACATTGTGTTTCCTGTGAAATTGTCCACACAAAGTGACGTGAAACCACTTTGTCCTTGTAGTTTATCCCATTTGCCATAGTACTGATGAAGAAATTTGTTCGTAAACACTTAATTTAAGCCGTGGCACTGTAATGCATTTTTATGCTGTTTTTGAGCTTCTCTCGCTGAGATAAGGCTGTTTTTGAAACATTGTGTTTCCTGTGAAATTGTCCACACAAAGTGACTTGAAACCACTTTGTCCAAGTAGTTTATCTCATTTGCCATAGTACTGATGAAGAAATTTGTTCGTAAACACTTAGTTTAAGCCGTGGCACTGTAATGCAGTTTTATGCTGTTTTTGAGCTTCTCTCACTGAGATAAGGCTGTTTTTGAAACATTGTGTTTCCTGTGAAATTGTCCACACAAAGTGACATGAAGCCACTTTGTCCATGTATTTTATCCCATTTGCCATAGTACTGATGAAGAAATTTGTTCGTAAACACTTAATTTAAGCCGTGGCACTGTAATGCATTTTTATGCTGTTTTTGAGCTTCTCTCGCTGAGATAAGGCTGTTTTTGAAACATTGTGTTTCCTGTGAAATTGTCCACAGAAAGTGACTTGAAGCCACTTTGCCCATGTAGTTTATCCCATTTGCCAAAGTTCTGAGTATGACACTTGTTTGTAAACACTTAGTTTAAGCCGTGGCGCTGTGATGCAGTTTTACATTAGGCTTAGAAAGTGAGACTTGAAATGCTGTTTCTGTGTAATTGCAGATACAAAGTGAAGCCACTTTGGCCATGTAGTGTATCCCATTTGCTGATAAAGAAATTTGTTCGTAAACACTTAGTTTAAGCCGTGGCACTGTAATGCAGTTTTATGCTGTATTTGAGCTTCTCTCGCTGAGATAAGGCTGTTTTTGAAACATTGTGTTTCCTGTGAAATTGTCCACACAAAGTGACTTGAAGCCACTTTGTCCAAGTAGTTTATCTCATTTGCCATAGTACTGATGAAGAAATTTGTTCGTAAACACTTAGTTTAAGCCGTGGCACTATAATGCAGTTTTATGCTGTAGTTGAGCTTCTCTCGCTGAGATAAGGCTGTTTTTGAAACATTGTGTTTCCTGTGAAATTGTCCACACAAAGTGACTTGAAGCCACTTTGTCCATGTCTTTTATCCCATTTGCCATAGTACGTCTGAAAAAATTTGTTCGTAAACAATGAGCTTAAGCCGTGGCACTGTAATGCAGGTTTATGCTGTTTTTGAGCTTCTCTCGCTGAGATAAGGCTGTTTTTGAAACATTGTGTTTCCTGTGAAATTGTCCACACAAAGTGACGTGAAACCACTTTGTCCTTGTAGTTTATCCCATTTGCCATAGTACTGATGAAGAAATTTGTTCGTAAACACTTAATTTAAGCCGTGGGCACTGTAATGCAGTTTTACGCTGTATTTGAGCTTCTCTCGCTGAGATAAGGCTGTTTTGAAACATTGTGTTTCCTGTGAAATTGTCCACAGAAAGTGACTTGAAGCCACTTTGCCCATGTAGTTTATCCCATTTGCCAAAGTTCTGAGTATGACACTTGT
The DNA here is from genome assembly GCF_022577435.1 of Embiotoca jacksoni. Lineage (NCBI taxonomy): Eukaryota > Metazoa > Chordata > Actinopteri > Embiotocidae > Embiotoca > Embiotoca jacksoni. The sequence continues at coordinate 140,589 of NW_027185282.1, read as the reverse complement.
TTGTAAACACTTAGTTTAAGCCGTGGCGCTGTGATGCAGTTTTACATTAGGCTGAGAAAGTGAGACTTGAAATGCTGTTTTCTGTGTAATTGCAGATTACAAAGTGAAGCCACTTTGGCCATGTAGTGTATCCCATTTGCTGATAAAGAAATTTGTTCGTAAACACTTAGTTTAAGCCGTGGCACTATAATGCAGTTTTATGCTGTATTTGAGCTTCTCTCGCTGAGATAAGGCTGTTTTTGAAACATTGTGTTTCCTGTGAAATTGTCCACACAAAGTGACTTGAAGCCACTTTGTCCAAGTAGTTTATCTCATTTGCCATAATACTGATGAAGAAATTTGTTCGTAAACACTTAGTTTTAAGCCATGGCACTGTAATGCAGTTTTATGCTGTTTTTGAGCTTCTCTCGCTGAGATAAGGCTGTTTTTGAAACATTGTGTTTCCTGTGAAATTGTCCACACAAAGTGACTTGAAGCCACTTTGTCCATGTATTTTATCCCATTTGCCATAGTACGTCTGAAAAAATTTGTTCGTAAACAATGAGCTTAAGCCGTGGCACTGTAATGCAGGTTTATGCTGTTTTTGAGCTTCTCTCGCTGAGATAAGGCTGTTTTTGAAACATTGTGTTTCCTGTGAAATTGTCCACACAAAGTGACGTGAAACCACTTTGTCCTTGTAGTTTATCCCATTTGCCATAGTACTGATGAAGAAATTTGTTCGTAAACACTTAATTTAAGCCGTGGCACTGTAATGCATTTTAATGCTGTTTTTGAGCTTCTCTCGCTGAGATAAGGCTGTTTTTGAAACATTGTGTTTCCTGTGAAATTGTCCACAGAAAGTGACTTGAAGCCACTTTGCCCATGTAGTTTATCCCATTTGCCAAAGTTCTGAGTATGACACTTGTTTGTAAACACTTAGTTTAAGCCGTGGCGCTGTGATGCAGTTTTACATTAGGCTGAGAAAGTGAGACTTGAAATGCTGTTTTCTGTGTAATTGCAGATACAAAGTGAAGCCACTTTGGCCATGTAGTGTATCCCATTTGCTGATAAAGAAATTTGTTCGTAAACACTTAGTTTAAGCCGTGGCACTATAATGCAGTTTTATGCTGTATTTGAGCTTCTCTCGCTGAGATAAGGCTGTTTTTGAAACATTGTGTTTCCTGTGAAATTGTCCACACAAAGTGACTTGAAGCCACTTTGTCCAAGTAGTTTATCTCATTTGCCATAATACTGATGAAGAAATTTGTTCGTAAACACTTAGTTTAAGCCATGGCACTGTAATGCAGTTTTATGCTGTTTTTGAGCTTCTCTCGCTGAGATAAGGCTGTTTTTGAAACATTGTGTTTCCTGTGAAATTGTCCACACAAAGTGACTTGAAGCCACTTTGTCCATGTATTTTATCCCATTTGCCATAGTACGTCTGAAAAAATTTGTTCGTAAACAATGAGCTTAAGCCGTGGCACTGTAATGCAGGTTTATGCTGTTTTTGAGCTTCTCTCGCTGAGATAAGGCTGTTTTTGAAACATTGTGTTTCCTGTGAAATTGTCCACACAAAGTGACGTGAAACCACTTTGTCCTTGTAGTTTATCCCATTTTCCATAGTACTGATGAAGAAATTTGTTCGTAAACACTTAATTTAAGCCGTGGCACTGTAATGCAGTTTTATGCTGTATTTGAGCTTCTCTCGCTGAGATAAGGCTGTTTTTGAAACATTGTGTTTCCTGTGAAATTGTCCACACAAAGTGACTTGAAACCACTTTGTTCATGTAGTTTATCCCATTTGCCATAGGTCTGAGTATGAAACTTGTTTGTAAACACTTAGTTTAAGCCGTGGCGCTGTGATGCTGTTTTACATTAGGCTGAGAAAGTGAGACTTGAAATGCTGTTTTCTGTGTAATTGCAGATACAAAGTGAAGCCACTTTGGCCATGTAGTGTATCCCATTTGCTGATAAAGAAATTTGTTCGTAAACACTTAGTTTAAGCCGTGGCACTATAATGCAGTTTTATGCTGTATTTGAGCTTCTCTCGCTGAGATAAGGCTGTTTTTGAAACATTGTGTTTCCTGTGAAATTGTCCACACAAAGTGACTTGAAGCCACTTTGTCCAAGTAGTTTATCTCATTTGCCATAATACTGATGAAGAAATTTGTTCGTAAACACTTAGTTTAAGCCATGGCACTGTAATGCAGTTTTATGCTGTTTTTGAGCTTCTCTCGCTGAGATAAGGCTGTTTTTGAAACATTGTGTTTCCTGTGAAATTGTCCACACAAAGTGACTTGAAGCCACTTTGTCCATGTATTTTATCCCATTTGCCATAGTACGTCTGAAAAAATTTGTTCGTAAACAATGAGCTTAAGCCGTGGCACTGTAATGCAGGTTTATGCTGTTTTTGAGCTTCTCTCGCTGAGATAAGGCTGTTTTTGAAACATTGTGTTTCCTGTGAAATTGTCCACACAAAGTGACGTGAAACCACTTTGTCCTTGTAGTTTATCCCATTTTCCATAGTACTGATGAAGAAATTTGTTCGTAAACACTTAATTTAAGCCGTGGCACTGTAATGCAGTTTTATGCTGTATTTGAGCTTCTCTCGCTGAGATAAGGCTGTTTTTGAAACATTGTGTTTCCTGTGAAATTGTCCACACAAAGTGACTTGAAACCACTTTGTTCATGTAGTTTATCCCATTTGCCATAGGTCTGAGTATGAAACTTGTTTGTAAACACTTAGTTTAAGCCGTGGCGCTGTGATGCTGTTTTACATTAGGCTGAGAAAGTGAGACTTGAAATGCTGTTTTCTGTGTAATTGCAGATACAAAGTGAAGCCACTTTGGCCATGTAGTGTATCCCATTTGCTGATAAAGAAATTTGTTCGTAAACACTTAGTTTAAGCCGTGGCACTATAATGCAGTTTTATGCTGTATTTGAGCTTCTCTCGCTGAGATAAGGCTGTTTTTGAAACATTGTGTTTCCTGTGAAATTGTCCACACAAAGTGACTTGAAGCCACTTTGTCCAAGTAGTTTATCTCATTTGCCATAATACTGATGAAGAAATTTGTTCGTAAACACTTAGTTTAAGCCATGGCACTGTAATGCAGTTTTATGCTGTTTTTGAGCTTCTCTCGCTGAGATAAGGCTGTTTTTGAAACATTGTGTTTCCTGTGAAATTGTCCACACAAAGTGACTTGAAGCCACTTTGTCCATGTATTTTATCCCATTTGCCATAGTACGTCTGAAAAAATTTGTTCGTAAACAATGAGCTTAAGCCGTGGCACTGTAATGCAGGTTTATGCTGTTTTTGAGCTTCTCTCGCTGAGATAAGGCTGTTTTTGAAACATTGTGTTTCCTGTGAAATTGTCCACACAAAGTGACGTGAAACCACTTTGTCCTTGTAGTTTATCCCATTTTCCATAGTACTGATGAAGAAATTTGTTCGTAAACACTTAATTTAAGCCGTGGCACTGTAATGCAGTTTTATGCTGTATTTGAGCTTCTCTCGCTGAGATAAGGCTGTTTTTGAAACATTGTGTTTCCTGTGAAATTGTCCACACAAAGTGACTTGAAACCACTTTGTTCATGTAGTTTATCCCATTTGCCATAGGTCTGAGTATGAAACTTGTTTGTAAACACTTAGTTTAAGCCGTGGCGCTGTGATGCTGTTTTACATTAGGCTGAGAAAGTGAGACTTGAAATGCTGTTTTCTGTGTAATTGCAGATACAAAGTGAAGCCACTTTGGCCATGTAGTGTATCCCATTTGCTGATAAAGAAATTTGTTCGTAAACACTTAATTTAAGCCGTGGCACTGTAATGCAGTTTTATGCTGTATTTGAGCTTCTCTCGCTGAGATAAGGCTGTTTTTGAAACATTGTGTTTCCTGTGAAATTGTCCACACAAAGTGACTTGAAACCACTTTGTCCAAGTAGTTTATCTCATTTGCCATAGTACTGATGAAGAAATTTGTTCGTAAACACTTAGTTTAAGCCGTGGCACTGTAATGCAGTTTTATGCTGTTTTTGAGCTTCTCTCACTGAGATAAGGCTGTTTTTGAAACATTGTGTTTCCTATGAAATTGTCCACACAAAGTGACATGAAGCCACTTTGTCCATGTATTTTATCCCATTTGCCATAGTACGTCTGAAAAAATTTGTTCGTAAACAATTAGCTTAAGCCATGGCACTGTAATGCAGGTTTATGCTGTTTTTGAGCTTCTCTCGCTGAGATAAGGCTGTTTTTGAAACATTGTGTTTCCTGTGAAATTGTCCACACAAAGTGACGTGAAACCACTTTGTCCTTGTAGTTTATCCCATTTGCCATAGTACTGATGAAGAAATTTGTTCGTAAACACTTAATTTAAGCCGTGGCACTGTAATGCAGTTTTATGCTGTATTTGAGCTTCTCTCGCTGAGATAAGGCTGTTTTTGAAACATTGTGTTTCCTGTGAAATTGTCCACACAAAGTGACTTGAAGCCACTTTGTCCAAGTAGTTTATCTCATTTGCCATAGTACTGATGAAGAAATTTGTTCGTAAACACTTAGTTTAAGCCGTGGCACTGTAATGCAGTTTTATGCTGTTTTTGAGCTTCTCTCGCTGAGATAAGGCTGTTTTTGAAACATTGTGTTTCCTGTGAAATTGTCCACACAAAGTGACGTGAAACCACTTTGTCCTTGTAGTTTATCCCATTTGCCATAGTACTGATGAAGAAATTTGTTCGTAAACACTTAATTTAAGCCGTGGCACTGTAATGCATTTTTATGCTGTTTTTGAGCTTCTCTCGCTGAGATAAGGCTGTTTTTGAAACATTGTGTTTCCTGTGAAATTTTCCACAGAAAGTGACTTGAAGCCACTTTGCCCATGTAGTTTATCCCATTTGCCAAAGTTCTGAGTATGACACTTGTTTGTAAACACTTAGTTTAAGCCGTGGCGCTGTGATGCAGTTTTACATTAGGCTGAGAAAGTGAGACTTGAAATGCTGTTTTCTGTGTAATTGCAGATACAAAGTGAAGCCACTTTGGCCATGTAGTGTATCCCATTTGCTGATAAAGAAATTTGTTCGTAAACACTTTGTTTAAGCCGTGGCACTGTAATGCAGTTTTATGCTGTATTTGAGCTTCTCTCGCTGAGATAAGGCTGTTTTTGAAACATTGTGTTTCCTGTGAAATTGTCCACACAAAGTGACTTGAAGCCACTTTGTCCAAGTAGTTTATCTCATTTGCCATAGTACTGATGAAGAAATTTGTTCGTAAACACTTAGTTTAAGCCGTGGCACTATAATGCAGTTTTATGCTGTAGTTGAGCTTCTCTCGCTGAGATAAGGCTGTTTTTGAAACATTGTGTTTCCTGTGAAATTGTCCACACAAAGTGACTTGAAGCCACTTTGTCCATGTCTTTTATCCCATTTGCCATAGTACGTCTGAAAAAATTTGTTCGTAAACAATGAGCTTAAGCCGTGGCACTGTAATGCAGGTTTATGCTGTTTTTGAGCTTCTCTCGCTGAGATAAGGCTGTTTTTGAAACATTGTGTTTCCTGTGAAATTGTCCACACAAAGTGACGTGAAACCACTTTGTCCTTGTAGTTTATCCCATTTGCCATAGTACTGATGAAGAAATTTGTTCGTAAACACTTAATTTAAGCCGTGGCACTGTAATGCATTTTTATGCTGTTTTTGAGCTTCTCTCGCTGAGATAAGGCTGTTTTTGAAACATTGTGTTTCCTGTGAAATTGTCCACAGAAAGTGACTTGAAGCCACTTTGCCCATGTAGTTTATCCCATTTGCCAAAGTTCTGAGTATGACACTTGTTTGTAAACACTTAGTTTAAGCCGTGGCGCTGTGATGCAGTTTTACATTAGGCTGAGAAAGTGAGACTTGAAATGCTGTTTTCTGTGTAATTGCAGATACAAAGTGAAGCCACTTTGGCCATGTAGTGTATCCCATTTGCTGATAAAGAAATTTGTTCGTAAACACTTAGTTTAAGCCGTGGCACTATAATGCAGTTTTATGCTGTATTTGAGCTTCTCTCGCTGAGATAAGGCTGTTTTTGAAACATTGTGTTTCCTGTGAAATTGTCCACACAAAGTGACTTGAAACCACTTTGTCCTTGTAGTTTATCCCATTTGCCATAGTACTGATGAAGAAATTTGTTCGTAAACACTTAATTTAAGCCGTGGCACTGTAATGCAGTTTTATGCTGTATTTGAGCTTCTCTCGCTGAGATAAGGCTGTTTTTGAAACATTGTGTTTCCTGTGAAATTGTCCACACAAAGTGACGTGAAACCACTTTGTCCTTGTAGTTTATCCCATTTGCCATAGTACTGATGAAGAAATTTGTTCGTAAACACTTAATTTAAGCCGTGGCACTGTAATGCATTTTTATGCTGTTTTTGAGCTTCTCTCGCTGAGATAAGGCTGTTTTTGAAACATTGTGTTTCCTGTGAAATTGTCCACACAAAGTGACTTGAAACCACTTTGTCCAAGTAGTTTATCTCATTTGCCATAGTACTGATGAAGAAATTTGTTCGTAAACACTTAGTTTAAGCCGTGGCACTGTAATGCAGTTTTATGCTGTTTTTGAGCTTCTCTCACTGAGATAAGGCTGTTTTTGAAACATTGTGTTTCCTGTGAAATTGTCCACACAAAGTGACATGAAGCCACTTTGTCCATGTATTTTATCCCATTTGCCATAGTACGTCTGAAAAAATTTGTTCGTAAACAATTAGCTTAAGCCATGGCACTGTAATGCAGGTTTATGCTGTTTTTGAGCTTCTCTCGCTGAGATAAGGCTGTTTTTGAAACATTGTGTTTCCTGTGAAATTGTCCACACAAAGTGACGTGAAACCACTTTGTCCTTGTAGTTTATCCCATTTGCCATAGTACTGATGAAGAAATTTGTTCGTAAACACTTAATTTAAGCCGTGGCACTGTAATGCATTTTTATGCTGTTTTTGAGCTTCTCTCGCTGAGATAAGGCTGTTTTTGAAACATTGTGTTTCCTGTGAAATTGTCCACACAAAGTGACTTGAAACCACTTTGTCCAAGTAGTTTATCTCATTTGCCATAGTACTGATGAAGAAATTTGTTCGTAAACACTTAGTTTAAGCCGTGGCACTGTAATGCAGTTTTATGCTGTTTTTGAGCTTCTCTCACTGAGATAAGGCTGTTTTTGAAACATTGTGTTTCCTGTGAAATTGTCCACACAAAGTGACATGAAGCCACTTTGTCCATGTATTTTATCCCATTTGCCATAGTACGTCTGAAAAAATTTGTTCGTAAACAATTAGCTTAAGCCGTGGCACTGTAATGCAGGTTTATGCTGTTTTTGAGCTTCTCTCGCTGAGATAAGGCTGTTTTTGAAACATTGTGTTTCCTGTGAAATTGTCCACACAAAGTGACGTGAAACCACTTTGTCCTTGTAGTTTATCCCATTTGCCGTAGTACTGATGAAGAAATTTGTTCGTAAACACTTAATTTAAGCCGTGGCACTGTAATGCAGTTTTATGCTGTATTTGAGCTTCTCTCGCTGAGATAAGGCTGTTTTTGAAACATTGTGTTTCCTGTGAAATTGTCCACACAAAGTGACGTGAAACCACTTTGTCCTTGTAGTTTATCCCATTTGCCATAGTACTGATGAAGAAATTTGTTCGTAAACACTTAATTTAAGCCGTGGCACTGTAATGCATTTTTATGCTGTTTTTGAGCTTCTCTCGCTGAGATAAGGCTGTTTTTGAAACATTGTGTTTCCTGTGAAATTGTCCACAGAAAGTGACTTGAAGCCACTTTGCCCATGTAGTTTATCCCATTTGCCAAAGTTCTGAGTATGACACTTGTTTGTAAACACTTAGTTTAAGCCGTGGCGCTGTGATGCAGTTTTACATTAGGCTGAGAAAGTGAGACTTGAAATGCTGTTTTCTGTGTAATTGCAGATACAAAGTGAAGCCACTTTGGCCATGTAGTGTATCCCATTTGCTGATAAAGAAATTTGTTCGTAAACACTTAGTTTAAGCCGTGGCACTATAATGCAGTTTTATGCTGTATTTGAGCTTCTCTCGCTGAGATAAGGCTGTTTTTGAAACATTGTGTTTCCTGTGAAATTGTCCACACAAAGTGACTTGAAGCCACTTTGTCCAAGTAGTTTATCTCATTTGCCATAATACTGATGAAGAAATTTGTTCGTAAACACTTAGTTTAAGCCATGGCACTGTAATGCAGTTTTATGCTGTTTTTGAGCTTCTCTCGCTGAGATAAGGCTGTTTTTGAAACATTGTGTTTCCTGTGAAATTGTCCACACAAAGTGACTTGAAGCCACTTTGTCCATGTATTTTATCCCATTTGCCATAGTACGTCTGAAAAAATTTGTTCGTAAACAATGAGCTTAAGCCGTGGCACTGTAATGCAGGTTTATGCTGTTTTTGAGCTTCTCTCGCTGAGATAAGGCTGTTTTTGAAACATTGTGTTTCCTGTGAAATTGTCCACACAAAGTGACGTGAAACCACTTTGTCCTTGTAGTTTATCCCATTTGCCATAGTACTGATGAAGAAATTTGTTCATAAACACTTAATTTAAGCCGTGGCACTGTAATGCAGTTTTATGCTGTATTTGAGCTTCTCTCGCTGAGATAAGGCTGTTTTTGAAACATTGTGTTTCCTGTGAAATTGTCCACACAAAGTGACGTGAAACCACTTTGTCCTTGTAGTTTATCCCATTTGCCATAGTACTGATGAAGAAATTTGTTCGTAAACACTTAATTTAAGCCGTGGCACTGTAATGCATTTTTATGCTGTTTTTGAGCTTCTCTCGCTGAGATAAGGCTGTTTTTGAAACATTGTGTTTCCTGTGAAATTGTCCACACAAAGTGACTTGAAACCACTTTGTCCAAGTAGTTTATCTCATTTGCCATAGTACTGATGAAGAAATTTGTTCGTAAACACTTAGTTTAAGCCGTGGCACTGTAATGCAGTTTTATGCTGTTTTTGAGCTTCTCTCACTGAGATAAGGCTGTTTTTGAAACATTGTGTTTCCTGTGAAATTGTCCACACAAAGTGACATGAAGCCACTTTGTCCATGTATTTTATCCCATTTGCCATAGTACGTCTGAAAAAATTTGTTCGTAAACAATTAGCTTAAGCCATGGCACTGTAATGCAGGTTTATGCTGTTTTTGAGCTTCTCTCGCTGAGATAAGGCTGTTTTTGAAACATTGTGTTTCCTGTGAAATTGTCCACACAAAGTGACGTGAAACCACTTTGTCCTTGTAGTTTATCCCATTTGCCATAGTACTGATGAAGAAATTTGTTTGTAAACACTTAATTTAAGCCGTGGCACTGTAATGCATTTTTATGCTGTTTTTGAGCTTCTCTCGCTGAGATAAGGCTGTTTTTGAAACATTGTGTTTCCTGTGAAATTGTCCACACAAAGTGACTTGAAACCACTTTGTCCAAGTAGTTTATCTCATTTGCCATAGTACTGATGAAGAAATTTGTTCGTAAACACTTAGTTTAAGCCGTGGCACTGTAATGCAGTTTTATGCTGTTTTTGAGCTTCTCTCACTGAGATAAGGCTGTTTTTGAAACATTGTGTTTCCTGTGAAATTGTCCACACAAAGTGACATGAAGCCACTTTGTCCATGTATTTTATCCCATTTGCCATAGTACGTCTGAAAAAATTTGTTCGTAAACAATTAGCTTAAGCCATGGCACTGTAATGCAGGTTTATGCTGTTTTTGAGCTTCTCTCGCTGAGATAAGGCTGTTTTTGAAACATTGTGTTTCCTGTGAAATTGTCCACACAAAGTGACTTGAAACCACTTTGTTCATGTAGTTTATCCCATTTGCCATAGGTCTGAGTATGAAACTTGTTTGTAAACACTTAGTTTAAGCCGTGGCGCTGTGATGCTGTTTTACATTATGCTGAGAAAGTGAGACTTGAAATGCTGTTTTCTGTGTAATTGCAGATACAAAGTGAAGCCACTTTGGCCATGTAGTGTATCCCATTTGCTGATAAAGAAATTTGTTCGTAAACACTTAGTTTAAGCCGTGGCACTGTAATGCAGTTTTATGCTGTATTTGAGCTTCTCTCGCTGAGATAAGGCTGTTTTTGAAACATTGTGTTTCCTGTGAAATTGTCCACACAAAGTGACGTGAAACCACTTTGTCCTTGTAGTTTATCCCATTTGCCATAGTACTGATGAAGAAATTTGTTCGTAAACACTTAATTTAAGCCGTGGCACTGTAATGCAGGTTTATGCTGTTTTTGAGCTTCTCTCGCTGAGATAAGGCTGTTTTTGAAACATTGTGTTTCCTGTGAAATTGTCCACACAAAGTGATGTGAAACCACTTTGTCCTTGTAGTTTATCCCATTTGCCATAGTACTGATGAAGAAATTTGTTCGTAAACACTTAATTTAAGCCGTGGCACTGTAATGCAGTTTTATGCTGTATTTGAGCTTCTCTCGCTGAGATAAGGCTGTTTTTGAAACATTGTGTTTCCTGTGAAATTGTCCACACAAAGTGACTTGAAGCCACTTTGTCCATGTCTTTTATCCCATTTGCCATAGTACGTCTGAAAAAATTTGTTCGTAAACAATGAGCTTAAGCCGTGGCACTGTAATGCAGGTTTATGCTGTTTTTGAGCTTCTCTCGCTGAGATAAGGCTGTTTTTGAAACATTGTGTTTCCTGTGAAATTGTCCACACAAAGTGACGTGAAACCACTTTGTCCTTGTAGTTTATCCCATTTGCCGTAGTACTGATGAAGAAATTTGTTCGTAAACACTTAATTTAAGCCGTGGCACTGTAATGCAGTTTTATGCTGTATTTGAGCTTCTCTCGCTGAGATAAGGCTGTTTTTGAAACATTGTGTTTCCTGTGAAATTGTCCACACAAAGTGACGTGAAACCACTTTGTCCTTGTAGTTTATCCCATTTGCCATAGTACTGATGAAGAAATTTGTTCGTAAACACTTAATTTAAGCCGTGGCACTGTAATGCATTTTTATGCTGTTTTTGAGCTTCTCTCGCTGAGATAAGGCTGTTTTTGAAACATTGTGTTTCCTGTGAAATTGTCCACAGAAAGTGACTTGAAGCCACTTTGCCCATGTAGTTTATCCCATTTGCCAAAGTTCTGAGTATGACACTTGTTTGTAAACACTTAGTTTAAGCCGTGGCGCTGTGATGCAGTTTTACATTAGGCTGAGAAAGTGAGACTTGAAATGCTGTTTTCTGTGTAATTGCAGATACAAAGTGAAGCCACTTTGGCCATGTAGTGTATCCCATTTGCTGATAAAGAAATTTGTTCGTAAACACTTAGTTTAAGCCGTGGCACTATAATGCAGTTTTATGCTGTATTTGAGCTTCTCTCGCTGAGATAAGGCTGTTTTTGAAACATTGTGTTTCCTGTGAAATTGTCCACACAAAGTGACTTGAAGCCACTTTGTCCAAGTAGTTTATCTCATTTGCCATAATACTGATGAAGAAATTTGTTCGTAAACACTTAGTTTAAGCCATGGCACTGTAATGCAGTTTTATGCTGTTTTTGAGCTTCTCTCGCTGAGATAAGGCTGTTTTTGAAACATTGTGTTTCCTGTGAAATTGTCCACACAAAGTGACTTGAAGCCACTTTGTCCATGTATTTTATCCCATTTGCCATAGTACGTCTGAAAAAATTTGTTCGTAAACAATGAGCTTAAGCCGTGGCACTGTAATGCAGGTTTATGCTGTTTTTGAGCTTCTCTCGCTGAGATAAGGCTGTTTTTGAAACATTGTGTTTCCTGTGAAATTGTCCACACAAAGTGACGTGAAACCACTTTGTCCTTGTAGTTTATCCCATTTGCCATAGTACTGATGAAGAAATTTGTTCGTAAACACTTAGTTTAAGCCGTGGCACTGTAATGCAGTTTTATGCTGTTTTTGAGCTTCTCTCACTGAGATAAGGCTGTTTTTGAAACATTGTGTTTCCTGTGAAATTGTCCACACAAAGTGACATGAAGCCACTTTGTCCATGTATTTTATCCCATTTGCCATAGTACGTCTGAAAAAATTTGTTCGTAAACAATTAGCTTAAGCCATGGCACTGTAATGCAGGTTTATGCTGTTTTTGAGCTTCTCTCGCTGAGATAAGGCTGTTTTTGAAACATTGTGTTTCCTGTGAAATTGTCCACACAAAGTGACGTGAAACCACTTTGTCCTTGTAGTTTATCCCATTTGCCATAGTACTGATGAAGAAATTTGTTCGTAAACACTTAATTTAAGCCGTGGCACTGTAATGCAGTTTTATGCTGTATTTGAGCTTCTCTCGCTGAGATAAGGCTGTTTTTGAAACATTGTGTTTCCTGTGAAATTGTCCACACAAAGTGACTTGAAGCCACTTTGTCCAAGTAGTTTATCTCATTTGCCATAGTACTGATGAAGAAATTTGTTCGTAAACACTTAGTTTAAGCCGTGGCACTGTAATGCAGTTTTATGCTGTTTTTGAGCTTCTCTCGCTGAGATAAGGCTGTTTTTGAAACATTGTGTTTCCTGTGAAATTGTCCACACAAAGTGACGTGAAACCACTTTGTCCTTGTAGTTTATCCCATTTGCCATAGTACTGATGAAGAAATTTGTTCGTAAACACTTAATTTAAGCCGTGGCACTGTAATGCATTTTTATGCTGTTTTTGAGCTTCTCTCGCTGAGATAAGGCTGTTTTTGAAACATTGTGTTTGCTGTGAAATTGTCCACAGAAAGTGACTTGAAGCCACTTTGCCCATGTAGTTTATCCCATTTGCCAAAGTTCTGAGTATGACACTTGTTTGTAAACACTTAGTTTAAGCCGTGGCGCTGTGATGCAGTTTTACATTAGGCTTAGAAAGTGAGACTTGAAATGCTGTTTTCTGTGTAATTGCAGATACAAAGTGAAGCCACTTTGGCCATGTAGTGTATCCCATTTGCTGATAAAGAAATTTGTTCGTAAACACTTAGTTTAAGCCGTGGCACTGTAATGCAGTTTTATGCTGTATTTGAGCTTCTCTCGCTGAGATAAGGCTGTTTTTGAAACATTGTGTTTCCTGTGAAATTGTCCACACAAAGTGACTTGAAGCCACTTTGTCTAAGTAGTTTATCTCATTTGCCATAGTACTGATGAAGAAATTTGTTCGTAAACACTTAGTTTAAGCCGTGGCACTATAATGCAGTTTTATGCTGTAGTTGAGCTTCTCTCGCTGAGATAAGGCTGTTTTTGAAACATTGTGTTTCCTGTGAAATTGTCCACACAAAGTGACTTGAAGCCACTTTGTCCATGTCTTTTATCCCATTTGCCATAGTACGTCTGAAAAAATTTGTTCGTAAACAATTAGCTTAAGCCGTGGAACTGTAATGCAGTTTTATGCTGTTTTTGAGCTTCTCTCGCTGAGATAAGGCTGTTTTTGAAACATTGTGTTTCCTGTGAAATTGTCCACACAAAGTGACTTGAAACCACTTTGTTCATGTAGTTTATCCCATTTGCCATAGGTCTGAGTATGAAACTTGTTTGTAAACACTTAGTTTAAGCCGTGGCGCTGTGATGCTGTTTTACATTAGGCTGAGAAAGTGAGACTTGAAATGCTGTTTTCTGTGTAATTGCAGATACAAAGTGAAGCCACTTTGGCCATGTAGTGTATCCCATTTGCTGATAAAGAAATTTGTTCGTAAACACTTAGTTTAAGCCGTGGCACTGTAATGCAGTTTTATGCTGTATTTGAGCTTCTCTCGCTGAGATAAGGCTGTTTTTGAAACATTGTGTTTCCTGTGAAATTGTCCACACAAAGTGACGTGAAACCACTTTGTCCTTGTAGTTTATCCCATTTGCCATAGTACTGATGAAGAAATTTGTTCGTAAACACTTAATTTAAGCCGTGGCACTGTAATGCAGGTTTATGCTGTTTTTGAGCTTCTCTCGCTGAGATAAGGCTGTTTTTGAAACATTGTGTTTCCTGTGAAATTGTCCACACAAAGTGATGTGAAACCACTTTGTCCTTGTAGTTTATCCCATTTGCCATAGTACTGATGAAGAAATTTGTTCGTAAACACTTAATTTAAGCCGTGGCACTGTAATGCAGTTTTATGCTGTATTTGAGCTTCTCTCGCTGAGATAAGGCTGTTTTTGAAACATTGTGTTTCCTGTGAAATTGTCCACACAAAGTGACTTGAAGCCACTTTGTCCATGTCTTTTATCCCATTTGCCATAGTACGTCTGAAAAAATTTGTTCGTAAACAATGAGCTTAAGCCGTGGCACTGTAATGCAGGTTTATGCTGTTTTTGAGCTTCTCTCGCTGAGATAAGGCTGTTTTTGAAACATTGTGTTTCCTGTGAAATTGTCCACACAAAGTGACGTGAAACCACTTTGTCCTTGTAGTTTATCCCATTTGCCGTAGTACTGATGAAGAAATTTGTTCGTAAACACTTAATTTAAGCCGTGGCACTGTAATGCAGTTTTATGCTGTATTTGAGCTTCTCTCGCTGAGATAAGGCTGTTTTTGAAACATTGTGTTTCCTGTGAAATTGTCCACACAAAGTGACGTGAAACCACTTTGTCCTTGTAGTTTATCCCATTTGCCATAGTACTGATGAAGAAATTTGTTCGTAAACACTTAATTTAAGCCGTGGCACTGTAATGCATTTTTATGCTGTTTTTGAGCTTCTCTCGCTGAGATAAGGCTGTTTTTGAAACATTGTGTTTCCTGTGAAATTGTCCACAGAAAGTGACTTGAAGCCACTTTGCCCATGTAGTTTATCCCATTTGCCAAAGTTCTGAGTATGACACTTGTTTGTAAACACTTAGTTTAAGCCGTGGCGCTGTGATGCAGTTTTACATTAGGCTGAGAAAGTGAGACTTGAAATGCTGTTTTCTGTGTAATTGCAGATACAAAGTGAAGCCACTTTGGCCATGTAGTGTATCCCATTTGCTGATAAAGAAATTTGTTCGTAAACACTTAGTTTAAGCCGTGGCACTATAATGCAGTTTTATGCTGTATTTGAGCTTCTCTCGCTGAGATAAGGCTGTTTTTGAAACATTGTGTTTCCTGTGAAATTGTCCACACAAAGTGACTTGAAGCCACTTTGTCCAAGTAGTTTATCTCATTTGCCATAATACTGATGAAGAAATTTGTTCGTAAACACTTAGTTTAAGCCATGGCACTGTAATGCAGTTTTATGCTGTTTTTGAGCTTCTCTCGCTGAGATAAGGCTGTTTTTGAAACATTGTGTTTCCTGTGAAATTGTCCACACAAAGTGACTTGAAGCCACTTTGTCCATGTATTTTATCCCATTTGCCATAGTACGTCTGAAAAAATTTGTTCGTAAACAATGAGCTTAAGCCGTGGCACTGTAATGCAGGTTTATGCTGTTTTTGAGCTTCTCTCGCTGAGATAAGGCTGTTTTTGAAACATTGTGTTTCCTGTGAAATTGTCCACACAAAGTGACGTGAAACCACTTTGTCCTTGTAGTTTATCCCATTTGCCATAGTACTGATGAAGAAATTTGTTCGTAAACACTTAATTTAAGCCGTGGCACTGTAATGCAGTTTTATGCTGTATTTGAGCTTCTCTCGCTGAGATAAGGCTGTTTTTGAAACATTGTGTTTCCTGTGAAATTGTCCACACAAAGTGACGTGAAACCACTTTGTCCTTGTAGTTTATCCCATTTGCCATAGTACTGATGAAGAAATTTGTTCGTAAACACTTAATTTAAGCCGTGGCACTGTAATGCATTTTTATGCTGTTTTTGAGCTTCTCTCGCTGAGATAAGGCTGTTTTTGAAACATTGTGTTTCCTGTGAAATTGTCCACACAAAGTGACTTGAAACCACTTTGTCCAAGTAGTTTATCTCATTTGCCATAGTACTGATGAAGAAATTTGTTCGTAAACACTTAGTTTAAGCCGTGGCACTGTAATGCAGTTTTATGCTGTTTTTGAGCTTCTCTCACTGAGATAAGGCTGTTTTTGAAACATTGTGTTTCCTGTGAAATTGTCCACACAAAGTGACATGAAGCCACTTTGTCCATGTATTTTATCCCATTTGCCATAGTACGTCTGAAAAAATTTGTTCGTAAACAATTAGCTTAAGCCATGGCACTGTAATGCAGGTTTATGCTGTTTTTGAGCTTCTCTCGCTGAGATAAGGCTGTTTTTGAAACATTGTGTTTCCTGTGAAATTGTCCACACAAAGTGACGTGAAACCACTTTGTCCTTGTAGTTTATCCCATTTGCCATAGTACTGATGAAGAAATTTGTTCGTAAACACTTAATTTAAGCCGTGGCACTGTAATGCAGTTTTATGCTGTATTTGAGCTTCTCTCGCTGAGATAAGGCTGTTTTTGAAACATTGTGTTTCCTGTGAAATTGTCCACACAAAGTGACTTGAAGCCACTTTGTCCAAGTAGTTTATCTCATTTGCCATAGTACTGATGAAGAAATTTGTTCGTAAACACTTAGTTTAAGCCGTGGCACTGTAATGCAGTTTTATGCTGTTTTTGAGCTTCTCTCGCTGAGATAAGGCTGTTTTTGAAACATTGTGTTTCCTGTGAAATTGTCCACACAAAGTGACGTGAAACCACTTTGTCCTTGTAGTTTATCCCATTTGCCATAGTACTGATGAAGAAATTTGTTCGTAAACACTTAATTTAAGCCGTGGCACTGTAATGCATTTTTATGCTGTTTTTGAGCTTCTCTCGCTGAGATAAGGCTGTTTTTGAAACATTGTGTTTCCTGTGAAATTGTCCACAGAAAGTGACTTGAAGCCACTTTGCCCATGTAGTTTATCCCATTTGCCAAAGTTCTGAGTATGACACTTGTTTGTAAACACTTAGTTTAAGCCGTGGCGCTGTGATGCAGTTTTACATTAGGCTTAGAAAGTGAGACTTGAAATGCTGTTTTCTGTGTAATTGCAGATACAAAGTGAAGCCACTTTGGCCATGTAGTGTATCCCATTTGCTGATAAAGAAATTTGTTCGTAAACACTTAGTTTAAGCCGTGGCACTGTAATGCAGTTTTATGCTGTATTTGAGCTTCTCTCGCTGAGATAAGGCTGTTTTTGAAACATTGTGTTTCCTGTGAAATTGTCCACACAAAGTGACTTGAAGCCACTTTGTCCAAGTAGTTTATCTCATTTGCCATAGTACTGATGAAGAAATTTGTTCGTAAACACTTAGTTTAAGCCGTGGCACTATAATGCAGTTTTATGCTGTAGTTGAGCTTCTCTCGCTGAGATAAGGCTGTTTTTGAAACATTGTGTTTCCTGTGAAATTGTCCACACAAAGTGACTTGAAGCCACTTTGTCCATGTATTTTATCCCATTTGCCATAGTACGTCTGAAAAAATTTGTTCGTAAACAATGAGCTTAAGCCGTGGCACTGTAATGCAGGTTTATGCTGTTTTTGAGCTTCTCTCGCTGAGATAAGGCTGTTTTTGAAACATTGTGTTTCCTGTGAAATTGTCCACACAAAGTGACGTGAAACCACTTTGTCCTTGTAGTTTATCCCATTTGCCATAGTACTGATGAAGAAATTTGTTCGTAAACACTTAGTTTAAGCCGTGGCACTGTAATGCAGTTTTATGCTGTTTTTGAGCTTCTCTCACTGAGATAAGGCTGTTTTTGAAACATTGTGTTTCCTGTGAAATTGTCCACACAAAGTGACATGAAGCCACTTTGTCCATGTATTTTATCCCATTTGCCATAGTACGTCTGAAAAAATTTGTTCGTAAACAATTAGCTTAAGCCATGGCACTGTAATGCAGGTTTATGCTGTTTTTGAGCTTCTCTCGCTGAGATAAGGCTGTTTTTGAAACATTGTGTTTCCTGTGAAATTGTCCACACAAAGTGACGTGAAACCACTTTGTCCTTGTAGTTTATCCCATTTGCCATAGTACTGATGAAGAAATTTGTTCGTAAACACTTAATTTAAGCCGTGGCACTGTAATGCAGTTTTATGCTGTATTTGAGCTTCTCTCGCTGAGATAAGGCTGTTTTTGAAACATTGTGTTTCCTGTGAAATTGTCCACACAAAGTGACTTGAAGCCACTTTGTCCAAGTAGTTTATCTCATTTGCCATAGTACTGATGAAGAAATTTGTTCGTAAACACTTAGTTTAAGCCGTGGCACTGTAATGCAGTTTTATGCTGTTTTTGAGCTTCTCTCGCTGAGATAAGGCTGTTTTTGAAACATTGTGTTTCCTGTGAAATTGTCCACACAAAGTGACGTGAAACCACTTTGTCCTTGTAGTTTATCCCATTTGCCATAGTACTGATGAAGAAATTTGTTCGTAAACACTTAATTTAAGCCGTGGCACTGTAATGCAGTTTTATGCTGTTTTTGAGCTTCTCTCGCTGAGATAAGGCTGTTTTTGAAACATTGTGTTTCCTGTGAAATTGTCCACACAAAGTGACGTGAAACCACTTTGTCCTTGTAGTTTATCCCATTTGCCATAGTACTGATGAAGAAATTTGTTCGTAAACACTTAATTTAAGCCGTGGCACTGTAATGCATTTTTATGCTGTTTTTGAGCTTCTCTCGCTGAGATAAGGCTGTTTTTGAAACATTGTGTTTGCTGTGAAATTGTCCACAGAAAGTGACTTGAAGCCACTTTGCCCATGTAGTTTATCCCATTTGCCAAAGTTCTGAGTATGACACTTGTTTGTAAACACTTAGTTTAAGCCGTGGCGCTGTGATGCAGTTTTACATTAGGCTTAGAAAGTGAGACTTGAAATGCTGTTTTCTGTGTAATTGCAGATACAAAGTGAAGCCACTTTGGCCATGTAGTGTATCCCATTTGCTGATAAAGAAATTTGTTCGTAAACACTTAGTTTAAGCCGTGGCACTGTAATGCAGTTTTATGCTGTATTTGAGCTTCTCTCGCTGAGATAAGGCTGTTTTTGAAACATTGTGTTTCCTGTGAAATTGTCCACACAAAGTGACTTGAAGCCACTTTGTCTAAGTAGTTTATCTCATTTGCCATAGTACTGATGAAGAAATTTGTTCGTAAACACTTAGTTTAAGCCGTGGCACTATAATGCAGTTTTATGCTGTAGTTGAGCTTCTCTCGCTGAGATAAGGCTGTTTTTGAAACATTGTGTTTCCTGTGAAATTGTCCACACAAAGTGACTTGAAGCCACTTTGTCCATGTCTTTTATCCCATTTGCCATAGTACGTCTGAAAAAATTTGTTCGTAAACAATTAGCTTAAGCCGTGGAACTGTAATGCAGTTTTATGCTGTTTTTGAGCTTCTCTCGCTGAGATAAGGCTGTTTTTGAAACATTGTGTTTCCTGTGAAATTGTCCACACAAAGTGACTTGAAACCACTTTGTTCATGTAGTTTATCCCATTTGCCATAGGTCTGAGTATGAAACTTGTTTGTAAACACTTAGTTTAAGCCGTGGCGCTGTGATGCTGTTTTACATTAGGCTGAGAAAGTGAGACTTGAAATGCTGTTTTCTGTGTAATTGCAGATACAAAGTGAAGCCACTTTGGCCATGTAGTGTATCCCATTTGCTGATAAAGAAATTTGTTCGTAAACACTTAGTTTAAGCCGTGGCACTGTAATGCAGTTTTATGCTGTATTTGAGCTTCTCTCGCTGAGATAAGGCTGTTTTTGAAACATTGTGTTTCCTGTGAAATTGTCCACACAAAGTGACGTGAAACCACTTTGTCCTTGTAGTTTATCCCATTTGCCATAGTACTGATGAAGAAATTTGTTCGTAAACACTTAATTTAAGCCGTGGCACTGTAATGCAGGTTTATGCTGTTTTTGAGCTTCTCTCGCTGAGATAAGGCTGTTTTTGAAACATTGTGTTTCCTGTGAAATTGTCCACACAAAGTGATGTGAAACCACTTTGTCCTTGTAGTTTATCCCATTTGCCATAGTACTGATGAAGAAATTTGTTCGTAAACACTTAATTTAAGCCGTGGCACTGTAATGCAGTTTTATGCTGTATTTGAGCTTCTCTCGCTGAGATAAGGCTGTTTTTGAAACATTGTGTTTCCTGTGAAATTGTCCACACAAAGTGACTTGAAGCCACTTTGTCCATGTCTTTTATCCCATTTGCCATAGTACGTCTGAAAAAATTTGTTCGTAAACAATGAGCTTAAGCCGTGGCACTGTAATGCAGGTTTATGCTGTTTTTGAGCTTCTCTCGCTGAGATAAGGCTGTTTTTGAAACATTGTGTTTCCTGTGAAATTGTCCACACAAAGTGACGTGAAACCACTTTGTCCTTGTAGTTTATCCCATTTGCCGTAGTACTGATGAAGAAATTTGTTCGTAAACACTTAATTTAAGCCGTGGCACTGTAATGCAGTTTTATGCTGTATTTGAGCTTCTCTCGCTGAGATAAGGCTGTTTTTGAAACATTGTGTTTCCTGTGAAATTGTCCACACAAAGTGACGTGAAACCACTTTGTCCTTGTAGTTTATCCCATTTGCCATAGTACTGATGAAGAAATTTGTTCGTAAACACTTAATTTAAGCCGTGGCACTGTAATGCATTTTTATGCTGTTTTTGAGCTTCTCTCGCTGAGATAAGGCTGTTTTTGAAACATTGTGTTTCCTGTGAAATTGTCCACACAAAGTGACATGAAGCCACTTTGTCCATGTATTTTATCCCATTTGCCATAGTACGTCTGAAAAAATTTGTTCGTAAACAATTAGCTTAAGCCATGGCACTGTAATGCAGGTTTATGCTGTTTTTGAGCTTCTCTCGCTGAGATAAGGCTGTTTTTGAAACATTGTGTTTCCTGTGAAATTGTCCACACAAAGTGACGTGAAACCACTTTGTCCTTGTAGTTTATCCCATTTGCCATAGTACTGATGAAGAAATTTGTTCGTAAACACTTAATTTAAGCCGTGGCACTGTAATGCAGTTTTATGCTGTATTTGAGCTTCTCTCGCTGAGATAAGGCTGTTTTTGAAACATTGTGTTTCCTGTGAAATTGTCCACACAAAGTGACTTGAAGCCACTTTGTCCAAGTAGTTTATCTCATTTGCCATAGTACTGATGAAGAAATTTGTTCGTAAACACTTAGTTTAAGCCGTGGCACTGTAATGCAGTTTTATGCTGTTTTTGAGCTTCTCTCGCTGAGATAAGGCTGTTTTTGAAACATTGTGTTTCCTGTGAAATTGTCCACACAAAGTGACGTGAAACCACTTTGTCCTTGTAGTTTATCCCATTTGCCATAGTACTGATGAAGAAATTTGTTCGTAAACACTTAATTTAAGCCGTGGCACTGTAATGCATTTTTATGCTGTTTTTGAGCTTCTCTCGCTGAGATAAGGCTGTTTTTGAAACATTGTGTTTCCTGTGAAATTGTCCACAGAAAGTGACTTGAAGCCACTTTGCCCATGTAGTTTATCCCATTTGCCAAAGTTCTGAGTATGACACTTGTTTGTAAACACTTAGTTTAAGCCGTGGCGCTGTGATGCAGTTTTACATTAGGCTTAGAAAGTGAGACTTGAAATGCTGTTTTCTGTGTAATTGCAGATACAAAGTGAAGCCACTTTGGCCATGTAGTGTATCCCATTTGCTGATAAAGAAATTTGTTCGTAAACACTTAGTTTAAGCCGTGGCACTGTAATGCAGTTTTATGCTGTATTTGAGCTTCTCTCGCTGAGATAAGGCTGTTTTTGAAACATTGTGTTTCCTGTGAAATTGTCCACACAAAGTGACTTGAAGCCACTTTGTCCAAGTAGTTTATCTCATTTGCCATAGTACTGATGAAGAAATTTGTTCGTAAACACTTAGTTTAAGCCGTGGCACTGTAATGCAGGTTTATGCTGTTTTTGAGCTTCTCTCGCTGAGATAAGGCTGTTTTTGAAACATTGTGTTTCCTGTGAAATTGTCCACACAAAGTGACGTGAAACCACTTTGTCCTTGTAGTTTATCCCATTTGCCGTAGTACTGATGAAGAAATTTGTTCGTAAACACTTAGTTTAAGCCGTGGCACTGTAATGCAGTT
Organism: Embiotoca jacksoni; assembly: GCF_022577435.1. Lineage (NCBI taxonomy): Eukaryota > Metazoa > Chordata > Actinopteri > Embiotocidae > Embiotoca > Embiotoca jacksoni. The sequence continues at coordinate 118,650 of NW_027185282.1, read as the reverse complement.
TTATGCTGTTTTTGAGCTTCTCTCACTGAGATAAGGCTGTTTTTGAAACATTGTGTTTCCTGTGAAATTGTCCACACAAAGTGACATGAAGCCACTTTGTCCATGTATTTTATCCCATTTGCCATAGTACGTCTGAAAAAATTTGTTCGTAAACAATTAGCTTAAGCCATGGCACTGTAATGCAGGTTTATGCTGTTTTTGAGCTTCTCTCGCTGAGATAAGGCTGTTTTTGAAACATTGTGTTTCCTGTGAAATTGTCCACACAAAGTGACGTGAAACCACTTTGTCCTTGTAGTTTATCCCATTTGCCATAGTACTGATGAAGAAATTTGTTCGTAAACACTTAATTTAAGCCGTGGCACTGTAATGCAGTTTTATGCTGTATTTGAGCTTCTCTCGCTGAGATAAGGCTGTTTTTGAAACATTGTGTTTCCTGTGAAATTGTAAACACAAAGTGACTTGAAGCCACTTTGTCCAAGTAGTTTATCTCATTTGCCATAGTACTGATGAAGAAATTTGTTCGTAAACACTTAGTTTAAGCCGTGGCACTGTAATGCAGTTTTATGCTGTTTTTGAGCTTCTCTCGCTGAGATAAGGCTGTTTTTGAAACATTGTGTTTCCTGTGAAATTGTCCACACAAAGTGACGTGAAACCACTTTGTCCTTGTAGTTTATCCCATTTGCCATAGTACTGATGAAGAAATTTGTTCGTAAACACTTAATTTAAGCCGTGGCACTGTAATGCATTTTTATGCTGTTTTTGAGCTTCTCTCGCTGAGATAAGGCTGTTTTTGAAACATTGTGTTTGCTGTGAAATTGTCCACAGAAAGTGACTTGAAGCCACTTTGCCCATGTAGTTTATCCCATTTGCCAAAGTTCTGAGTATGACACTTGTTTGTAAACACTTAGTTTAAGCCGTGGCGCTGTGATGCAGTTTTACATTAAGCTTAGAAAGTGAGACTTGAAATGCTGTTTTCTGTGTAATTGCAGATACAAAGTGAAGCCACTTTGGCCATGTAGTGTATCCCATTTGCTGATAAAGAAATTTGTTCGTAAACACTTAGTTTAAGCCGTGGCACTGTAATGCAGTTTTATGCTGTATTTGAGCTTCTCTCGCTGAGATAAGGCTGTTTTTGAAACATTGTGTTTCCTGTGAAATTGTCCACACAAAGTGACTTGAAGCCACTTTGTCTAAGTAGTTTATCTCATTTGCCATAGTACTGATGAAGAAATTTGTTCGTAAACACTTAGTTTAAGCCGTGGCACTATAATGCAGTTTTATGCTGTAGTTGAGCTTCTCTCGCTGAGATAAGGCTGTTTTTGAAACATTGTGTTTCCTGTGAAATTGTCCACACAAAGTGACTTGAAGCCACTTTGTCCATGTCTTTTATCCCATTTGCCATAGTACGTCTGAAAAAATTTGTTCGTAAACAATTAGCTTAAGCCGTGGAACTGTAATGCAGTTTTTTGCTGTTTTTGAGCTTCTCTCGCTGAGATAAGGCTGTTTTTGAAACATTGTGTTTCCTGTGAAATTGTCCACACAAAGTGACTTGAAACCACTTTGTTCATGTAGTTTATCCCATTTGCCATAGGTCTGAGTATGAAACTTGTTTGTAAACACTTAGTTTAAGCCGTGGCGCTGTGATGCTGTTTTACATTAGGCTGAGAAAGTGAGACTTGAAATGCTGTTTTCTGTGTAATTGCAGATACAAAGTGAAGCCACTTTGGCCATGTAGTGTATCCCATTTGCTGATAAAGAAATTTGTTCGTAAACACTTAGTTTAAGCCGTGGCACTGTAATGCAGTTTTATGCTGTATTTGAGCTTCTCTCGCTGAGATAAGGCTGTTTTTGAAACATTGTGTTTCCTGTGAAATTGTCCACACAAAGTGACTTGAAGCCACTTTGTCCAAGTAGTTTATCTCATTTGCCATAGTACTGATGAAGAAATTTGTTCGTAAACACTTAGTTTAAGCCGTGGCACTGTAATGCAGGTTTATGCTGTTTTTGAGCTTCTCTCGCTGAGATAAGGCTGTTTTTGAAACATTGTGTTTCCTGTGAAATTGTCCACACAAAGTGACGTGAAACCACTTTGTCCTTGTAGTTTATCCCATTTGCCGTAGTACTGATGAAGAAATTTGTTCGTAAACACTTAGTTTAAGCCGTGGCACTGTAATGCAGTTTTATGCTGTTTTTGAGCTTCTCTCACTGAGATAAGGCTGTTTTTGAAACATTGTGTTTCCTGTGAAATTGTCCACACAAAGTGACATGAAGCCACTTTGTCCATGTATTTTATCCCATTTGCCATAGTACGTCTGAAAAAATTTGTTCGTAAACAATTAGCTTAAGCCATGGCACTGTAATGCAGGTTTATGCTGTTTTTGAGCTTCTCTCGCTGAGATAAGGCTGTTTTTGAAACATTGTGTTTCCTGTGAAATTGTCCACACAAAGTGACGTGAAACCACTTTGTCCTTGTAGTTTATCCCATTTGCCATAGTACTGATGAAGAAATTTGTTCGTAAACACTTAATTTAAGCCGTGGCACTGTAATGCAGTTTTATGCTGTATTTGAGCTTCTCTCGCTGAGATAAGGCTGTTTTTGAAACATTGTGTTTCCTGTGAAATTGTAAACACAAAGTGACTTGAAGCCACTTTGTCCAAGTAGTTTATCTCATTTGCCATAGTACTGATGAAGAAATTTGTTCGTAAACACTTAGTTTAAGCCGTGGCACTGTAATGCAGTTTTATGCTGTTTTTGAGCTTCTCTCGCTGAGATAAGGCTGTTTTTGAAACATTGTGTTTCCTGTGAAATTGTCCACACAAAGTGACGTGAAACCACTTTGTCATTGTAGTTTATCCCATTTGCCATAGTACTGATGAAGAAATTTGTTCGTAAACACTTAATTTAAGCCGTGGCACTGTAATGCATTTTTATGCTGTTTTTGAGCTTCTCTCGCTGAGATAAGGCTGTTTTTGAAACATTGTGTTTGCTGTGAAATTGTCCACAGAAAGTGACTTGAAGCCACTTTGCCCATGTAGTTTATCCCATTTGCCAAAGTTCTGAGTATGACACTTGTTTGTAAACACTTAGTTTAAGCCGTGGCGCTGTGATGCAGTTTTACATTAAGCTTAGAAAGTGAGACTTGAAATGCTGTTTTCTGTGTAATTGCAGATACAAAGTGAAGCCACTTTGGCCATGTAGTGTATCCCATTTGCTGATAAAGAAATTTGTTCGTAAACACTTAGTTTAAGCCGTGGCACTGTAATGCAGTTTTATGCTGTATTTGAGCTTCTCTCGCTGAGATAAGGCTGTTTTTGAAACATTGTGTTTCCTGTGAAATTGTCCACACAAAGTGACTTGAAGCCACTTTGTCTAAGTAGTTTATCTCATTTGCCATAGTACTGATGAAGAAATTTGTTCGTAAACACTTAGTTTAAGCCGTGGCACTATAATGCAGTTTTATGCTGTAGTTGAGCTTCTCTCGCTGAGATAAGGCTGTTTTTGAAACATTGTGTTTCCTGTGAAATTGTCCACACAAAGTGACTTGAAGCCACTTTGTCCATGTCTTTTATCCCATTTGCCATAGTACGTCTGAAAAAATTTGTTCGTAAACAATTAGCTTAAGCCGTGGAACTGTAATGCAGTTTTTTGCTGTTTTTGAGCTTCTCTCGCTGAGATAAGGCTGTTTTTGAAACATTGTGTTTCCTGTGAAATTGTCCACACAAAGTGACTTGAAACCACTTTGTTCATGTAGTTTATCCCATTTGCCATAGGTCTGAGTATGAAACTTGTTTGTAAACACTTAGTTTAAGCCGTGGCGCTGTGATGCTGTTTTACATTAGGCTGAGAAAGTGAGACTTGAAATGCTGTTTTCTGTGTAATTGCAGATACAAAGTGAAGCCACTTTGGCCATGTAGTGTATCCCATTTGCTGATAAAGAAATTTGTTCGTAAACACTTAGTTTAAGCCGTGGCACTGTAATGCAGTTTTATGCTGTATTTGAGCTTCTCTCGCTGAGATAAGGCTGTTTTTGAAACATTGTGTTTCCTGTGAAATTGTCCACACAAAGTGACGTGAAACCACTTTGTCCTTGTAGTTTATCCCATTTGCCATAGTACTGATGAAGAAATTTGTTCGTAAACACTTAATTTAAGCCGTGGCACTGTAATGCAGGTTTATGCTGTTTTTGAGCTTCTCTCGCTGAGATAAGGCTGTTTTTGAAACATTGTGTTTCCTGTGAAATTGTCCACACAAAGTGATGTGAAACCACTTTGTCCTTGTAGTTTATCCCATTTGCCATAGTACTGATGAAGAAATTTGTTCGTAAACACTTAATTTAAGCCGTGGCACTGTAATGCAGTTTTATGCTGTATTTGAGCTTCTCTCGCTGAGATAAGGCTGTTTTTGAAACATTGTGTTTCCTGTGAAATTGTCCACACAAAGTGTCTTGAAGCCACTTTGTCCATGTCTTTTATCCCATTTGCCATAGTACGTCTGAAAAAATTTGTTCGTAAACAATGAGCTTAAGCCGTGGCACTGTAATGCAGGTTTATGCTGTTTTTGAGCTTCTCTCGCTGAGATAAGGCTGTTTTTGAAACATTGTGTTTCCTGTGAAATTGTCCACACAAAGTGACGTGAAACCACTTTGTCCTTGTAGTTTATCCCATTTGCCGTAGTACTGATGAAGAAATTTGTTCGTAAACACTTAATTTAAGCCGTGGCACTGTAATGCAGTTTTATGCTGTATTTGAGCTTCTCTCGCTGAGATAAGGCTGTTTTTGAAACATTGTGTTTCCTGTGAAATTGTCCACACAAAGTGACGTGAAGCCACTTTGCCCATGTAGTTTATCCCATTTGCCAAAGTTCTGAGTATGACACTTGTTTGTAAACACTTAGTTTAAGCCGTGGCGCTGTGATGCAGTTTTACATTAGGCTGAGAAAGTGAGACTTGAAATGCTGTTTTCTGTGTAATTGCAGATACAAAGTGAAGCCACTTTGGCCATGTAGTGTATCCCATTTGCTGATAAAGAAATTTGTTCGTAAACACTTAGTTTAAGCCGTGGCACTATAATGCAGTTTTATGCTGTATTTGAGCTTCTCTCGCTGAGATAAGGCTGTTTTTGAAACATTGTGTTTCCTGTGAAATTGTCCACACAAAGTGACTTGAAGCCACTTTGTCCAAGTAGTTTATCTCATTTGCCATAATACTGATGAAGAAATTTGTTCGTAAACACTTAGTTTAAGCCATGGCACTGTAATGCAGTTTTATGCTGTTTTTGAGCTTCTCTCGCTGAGATAAGGCTGTTTTTGAAACATTGTGTTTCCTGTGAAATTGTCCACACAAAGTGACTTGAAGCCACTTTGTCCATGTATTTTATCCCATTTGCCATAGTACGTCTGAAAAAATTTGTTCGTAAACAATGAGCTTAAGCCGTGGCACTGTAATGCAGGTTTATGCTGTTTTTGAGCTTCTCTCGCTGAGATAAGGCTGTTTTTGAAACATTGTGTTTCCTGTGAAATTGTCCACACAAAGTGACGTGAAACCACTTTGTCCTTGTAGTTTATCCCATTTGCCATAGTACTGATGAAGAAATTTGTTCGTAAACACTTAATTTAAGCCGTGGCACTGTAATGCAGTTTTATGCTGTATTTGAGCTTCTCTCGCTGAGATAAGGCTGTTTTTGAAACATTGTGTTTCCTGTGAAATTGTCCACACAAAGTGACGTGAAACCACTTTGTCCTTGTAGTTTATCCCATTTGCCATAGTACTGATGAAGAAATTTGTTCGTAAACACTTAATTTAAGCCGTGGCACTGTAATGCATTTTTATGCTGTTTTTGAGCTTCTCTCGCTGAGATAAGGCTGTTTTTGAAACATTGTGTTTCCTGTGAAATTGTCCACACAAAGTGACTTGAAACCACTTTGTCCAAGTAGTTTATCTCATTTGCCATAGTACTGATGAAGAAATTTGTTCGTAAACACTTAGTTTAAGCCGTGGCACTGTAATGCAGTTTTATGCTGTTTTTGAGCTTCTCTCACTGAGATAAGGCTGTTTTTGAAACATTGTGTTTCCTGTGAAATTGTCCACACAAAGTGACGTGAAACCACTTTGTCCTTGTAGTTTATCCCATTTGCCATAGTACTGATGAAGAAATTTGTTCGTAAACACTTAATTTAAGCCGTGGCACTGTAATGCAGTTTTATGCTGTATTTGAGCTTCTCTCGCTGAGATAAGGCTGTTTTTGAAACATTGTGTTTCCTGTGAAATTGTCCACACAAAGTGACTTGAAACCACTTTGTTCATGTAGTTTATCCCATTTGCCATAGGTCTGAGTATGAAACTTGTTTGTAAACACTTAGTTTAAGCCGTGGCGCTGTGATGCTGTTTTACATTAGGCTGAGAAAGTGAGACTTGAAATGCTGTTTTCTGTGTAATTGCAGATACAAAGTGAAGCCACTTTGGCCATGTAGTGTATCCCATTTGCTGATAAAGAAATTTGTTCGTAAACACTTAGTTTAAGCCGTGGCACTGTAATGCAGTTTTATGCTGTATTTGAGCTTCTCTCGCTGAGATAAGGCTGTTTTTGAAACATTGTGTTTCCTGTGAAATTGTCCACACAAAGTGACGTGAAACCACTTTGTCCTTGTAGTTTATCCCATTTGCCATAGTACTGATGAAGAAATTTGTTCGTAAACACTTAATTTAAGCCGTGGCACTGTAATGCAGGTTTATGCTGTTTTTGAGCTTCTCTCGCTGAGATAAGGCTGTTTTTGAAACATTGTGTTTCCTGTGAAATTGTCCACACAAAGTGATGTGAAACCACTTTGTCCTTGTAGTTTATCCCATTTGCCATAGTACTGATGAAGAAATTTGTTCGTAAACACTTAATTTAAGCCGTGGCACTGTAATGCAGTTTTATGCTGTATTTGAGCTTCTCTCGCTGAGATAAGGCTGTTTTTGAAACATTGTGTTTCCTGTGAAATTGTCCACACAAAGTGACTTGAAGCCACTTTGTCCATGTCTTTTATCCCATTTGCCATAGTACGTCTGAAAAAATTTGTTCGTAAACAATGAGCTTAAGCCGTGGCACTGTAATGCAGGTTTATGCTGTTTTTGAGCTTCTCTCGCTGAGATAAGGCTGTTTTTGAAACATTGTGTTTCCTGTGAAATTGTCCACACAAAGTGACGTGAAACCACTTTGTCCTTGTAGTTTATCCCATTTGCCGTAGTACTGATGAAGAAATTTGTTCGTAAACACTTAATTTAAGCCGTGGCACTGTAATGCAGTTTTATGCTGTATTTGAGCTTCTCTCGCTGAGATAAGGCTGTTTTTGAAACATTGTGTTTCCTGTGAAATTGTCCACACAAAGTGACGTGAAACCACTTTGTCCTTGTAGTTTATCCCATTTGCCATAGTACGTCTGAAAAAATTTGTTCGTAAACAATGAGCTTAAGCCGTGGCACTGTAATGCAGGTTTATGCTGTTTTTGAGCTTCTCTCGCTGAGATAAGGCTGTTTTTGAAACATTGTGTTTCCTGTGAAATTGTCCACACAAAGTGACTTGAAGCCACTTTGTCCATGTCTTTTATCCCATTTGCCATAGTACGTCTGAAAAAATTTGTTCGTAAACAATGAGCTTAAGCCGTGGCACTGTAATGCAGGTTTATGCTGTTTTTGAGCTTCTCTCGCTGAGATAAGGCTGTTTTTGAAACATTGTGTTTCCTGTGAAATTGTCCACACAAAGTGACGTGAAACCACTTTGTCCTTGTAGTTTATCCCATTTGCCGTAGTACTGATGAAGAAATTTGTTCGTAAACACTTAATTTAAGCCGTGGCACTGTAATGCAGTTTTATGCTGTATTTGAGCTTCTCTCGCTGAGATAAGGCTGTTTTTGAAACATTGTGTTTCCTGTGAAATTGTCCACACAAAGTGACGTGAAACCACTTTGTCCTTGTAGTTTATCCCATTTGCCATAGTACTGATGAAGAAATTTGTTCGTAAACACTTAATTTAAGCCGTGGCACTGTAATGCATTTTTATGCTGTTTTTGAGCTTCTCTCGCTGAGATAAGGCTGTTTTTGAAACATTGTGTTTCCTGTGAAATTGTCCACAGAAAGTGACTTGAAGCCACTTTGCCCATGTAGTTTATTCCATTTGCCAAAGTTCTGAGTATGACACTTGTTTGTAAACACTTAGTTTAAGCCGTGGCGCTGTGATGCAGTTTTACATTAGGCTGAGAAAGTGAGACTTGAAATGCTGTTTTCTGTGTAATTGCAGATACAAAGTGAAGCCACTTTGGCCATGTAGTGTATCCCATTTGCTGATAAAGAAATTTGTTCGTAAACACTTAGTTTAAGCCGTGGCACTATAATGCAGTTTTATGCTGTATTTGAGCTTCTCTCGCTGAGATAAGGCTGTTTTTGAAACATTGTGTTTCCTGTGAAATTGTCCACACAAAGTGACTTGAAGCCACTTTGTCCAAGTAGTTTATCTCATTTGCCATAATACTGATGAAGAAATTTGTTCGTAAACACTTAGTTTAAGCCATGGCACTGTAATGCAGTTTTATGCTGTTTTTGAGCTTCTCTCGCTGAGATAAGGCTGTTTTTGAAACATTGTGTTTCCTGTGAAATTGTCCACACAAAGTGACTTGAAGCCACTTTGTCCATGTATTTTATCCCATTTGCCATAGTACGTCTGAAAAAATTTGTTCGTAAACAATGAGCTTAAGCCGTGGCACTGTAATGCAGGTTTATGCTGTTTTTGAGCTTCTCTCGCTGAGATAAGGCTGTTTTTGAAACATTGTGTTTCCTGTGAAATTGTCCACACAAAGTGACGTGAAACCACTTTGTCCTTGTAGTTTATCCCATTTGCCATAGTACTGATGAAGAAATTTGTTCGTAAACACTTAATTTAAGCCGTGGCACTGTAATGCAGTTTTATGCTGTATTTGAGCTTCTCTCGCTGAGATAAGGCTGTTTTTGAAACATTGTGTTTCCTGTGAAATTGTCCACACAAAGTGACGTGAAACCACTTTGTCCTTGTAGTTTATCCCATTTGCCATAGTACTGATGAAGAAATTTGTTCGTAAACACTTAATTTAAGCCGTGGCACTGTAATGCATTTTTATGCTGTTTTTGAGCTTCTCTCGCTGAGATAAGGCTGTTTTTGAAACATTGTGTTTCCTGTGAAATTGTCCACACAAAGTGACTTGAAACCACTTTGTCCAAGTAGTTTATCTCATTTGCCATAGTACTGATGAAGAAATTTGTTCGTAAACACTTAGTTTAAGCCGTGGCACTGTAATGCAGTTTTATGCTGTTTTTGAGCTTCTCTCACTGAGATAAGGCTGTTTTTGAAACATTGTGTTTCCTGTGAAATTGTCCACACAAAGTGACATGAAGCCACTTTGTCCATGTATTTTATCCCATTTGCCATAGTACGTCTGAAAAAATTTGTTCGTAAACAATTAGCTTAAGCCATGGCACTGTAATGCAGGTTTATGCTGTTTTTGAGCTTCTCTCGCTGAGATAAGGCTGTTTTTGAAACATTGTGTTTCCTGTGAAATTGTCCACACAAAGTGACGTGAAACCACTTTGTCCTTGTAGTTTATCCCATTTGCCATAGTACTGATGAAGAAATTTGTTCGTAAACACTTAATTTAAGCCGTGGCACTGTAATGCAGTTTTATGCTGTATTTGAGCTTCTCTCGCTGAGATAAGGCTGTTTTTGAAACATTGTGTTTCCTGTGAAATTGTCCACACAAAGTGACTTGAAGCCACTTTGTCCAAGTAGTTTATCTCATTTGCCATAGTACTGATGAAGAAATTTGTTCGTAAACACTTAGTTTAAGCCGTGGCACTGTAATGCAGTTTTATGCTGTTTTTGAGCTTCTCTCGCTGAGATAAGGCTGTTTTTGAAACATTGTGTTTCCTGTGAAATTGTCCACACAAAGTGACGTGAAACCACTTTGTCCTTGTAGTTTATCCCATTTGCCATAGTACTGATGAAGAAATTTGTTCGTAAACACTTAATTTAAGCCGTGGCACTGTAATGCATTTTTATGCTGTTTTTGAGCTTCTCTCGCTGAGATAAGGCTGTTTTTGAAACATTGTGTTTCCTGTGAAATTGTCCACAGAAAGTGACTTGAAGCCACTTTGCCCATGTAGTTTATCCCATTTGCCAAAGTTCTGAGTATGACACTTGTTTGTAAACACTTAGTTTAAGCCGTGGCGCTGTGATGCAGTTTTACATTAGGCTTAGAAAGTGAGACTTGAAATGCTGTTTTCTGTGTAATTGCAGATACAAAGTGAAGCCACTTTGGCCATGTAGTGTATCCCATTTGCTGATAAAGAAATTTGTTCGTAAACACTTAGTTTAAGCCGTGGCACTGTAATGCAGTTTTATGCTGTATTTGAGCTTCTCTCGCTGAGATAAGGCTGTTTTTGAAACATTGTGTTTCCTGTGAAATTGTCCACACAAAGTGACTTGAAGCCACTTTGTCCAAGTAGTTTATCTCATTTGCCATAGTACTGATGAAGAAATTTGTTCGTAAACACTTAGTTTAAGCCGTGGCACTATAATGCAGTTTTATACTGTAGTTGAGCTTCTCTCGCTGAGATAAGGCTGTTTTTGAAACATTGTGTTTCCTGTGAAATTGTCCACACAAAGTGACTTGAAGCCACTTTGTCCATGTCTTTTATCCCATTTGCCATAGTACGTCTGAAAAAATTTGTTCGTAAACAATTAGCTTAAGCCGTGGAACTGTAATGCAGTTTTATGCTGTTTTTGAGCTTCTCTCGCTGAGATAAGGCTGTTTTTGAAACATTGTGTTTCCTGTGAAATTGTCCACACAAAGTGACTTGAAGCCACTTTGTCCATGTAGTTTATCCCATTTGCCATAGGTCTGAGTATGAAACTTGTTTGTAAACACTTAGTTTAAGCCGTGGCGCTGTGATGCTGTTTTACATTAGGCTGAGAAAGTGAGACTTGAAATGCTGTTTTCTGTGTAATTGCAGATACAAAGTGAAGCCACTTTGGCCATGTAGTGTATCCCATTTGCTGATAAAGAAATTTGTTCGTAAACACTTAGTTTAAGCCGTGGCACTGTAATGCAGGTTTATGCTGTTTTTGAGCTTCTCTCGCTGAGATAAGGCTGTTTTTGAAACATTGTGTTTCCTGTGAAATTGTCCACACAAAGTGACGTGAAACCACTTTGTCCTTGTAGTTTATCCCATTTGCCGTAGTACTGATGAAGAAATTTGTTCGTAAACACTTAATTTAAGCCGTGGCACTGTAATGCAGTTTTATGCTGTATTTGAGCTTCTCTCGCTGAGATAAGGCTGTTTTTGAAACATTGTGTTTCCTGTGAAATTGTCCACACAAAGTGACGTGAAACCACTTTGTCCTTGTAGTTTATCCCATTTGCCATAGTACTGATGAAGAAATTTGTTCGTAAACACTTAATTTAAGCCGTGGCACTGTAATGCATTTTTATGCTGTTTTTGAGCTTCTCTCGCTGAGATAAGGCTGTTTTTGAAACATTGTGTTTCCTGTGAAATTGTCCACAGAAAGTGACTTGAAGCCACTTTGCCCATGTAGTTTATCCCATTTGCCAAAGTTCTGAGTATGACACTTGTTTGTAAACACTTAGTTTAAGCCGTGGCGCTGTGATGCAGTTTTACATTAGGCTGAGAAAGTGAGACTTGAAATGCTGTTTTCTGTGTAATTGCAGATACAAAGTGAAGCCACTTTGGCCATGTAGTGTATCCCATTTGCTGATAAAGAAATTTGTTCGTAAACACTTAGTTTAAGCCGTGGCACTATAATGCAGTTTTATGCTGTATTTGAGCTTCTCTCGCTGAGATAAGGCTGTTTTTGAAACATTGTGTTTCCTGTGAAATTGTCCACACAAAGTGACTTGAAGCCACTTTGTCCAAGTAGTTTATCTCATTTGCCATAATACTGATGAAGAAATTTGTTCGTAAACACTTAGTTTAAGCCATGGCACTGTAATGCAGTTTTATGCTGTTTTTGAGCTTCTCTCGCTGAGATAAGGCTGTTTTTGAAACATTGTGTTTCCTGTGAAATTGTCCACACAAAGTGACTTGAAGCCACTTTGTCCATGTATTTTATCCCATTTGCCATAGTACGTCTGAAAAAATTTGTTCGTAAACAATGAGCTTAAGCCGTGGCACTGTAATGCAGGTTTATGCTGTTTTTGAGCTTCTCTCGCTGAGATAAGGCTGTTTTTGAAACATTGTGTTTCCTGTGAAATTGTCCACACAAAGTGACGTGAAACCACTTTGTCCTTGTAGTTTATCCCATTTGCCATAGTACTGATGAAAAAATTTGTTCGTAAACAATTAGCTTAAGCCATGGCACTGTAATGCAGGTTTATGCTGTTTTTGAGCTTCTCTCGCTGAGATAAGGCTGTTTTTGAAACATTGTGTTTCCTGTGAAATTGTCCACACAAAGTGACTTGAAGCCACTTTGTCCATGTCTTTTATCCCATTTGCCATAGTACGTCTGAAAAAATTTGTTCGTAAACAATTAGCTTAAGCCGTGGAACTGTAATGCAGTTTTATGCTGTTTTTGAGCTTCTCTCGCTGAGATAAGGCTGTTTTTGAAACATTGTGTTTCCTGTGAAATTGTCCACACAAAGTGACTTGAAGCCACTTTGTCCATGTCTTTTATCCCATTTGCCATAGTACGTCTGAAAAAATTTGTTCGTAAACAATTAGCTTAAGCCGTGGAACTGTAATGCAGTTTTATGCTGTTTTTGAGCTTCTCTCGCTGAGATAAGGCTGTTTTTGAAACATTGTGTTTCCTGTGAAATTGTCCACACAAAGTGACTTGAAGCCACTTTGTCCATGTATTTTATCCCATTTGCCATAGTACGTCTGAAAAAATTTGTTCGTAAACAATGAGCTTAAGCCGTGGCACTGTAATGCAGGTTTATGCTGTTTTTGAGCTTCTCTCGCTGAGATAAGGCTGTTTTTGAAACATTGTGTTTCCTGTGAAATTGTCCACACAAAGTGACGTGAAACCACTTTGTCCTTGTAGTTTATCCCATTTGCCGTAGTACTGATGAAGAAATTTGTTCGTAAACACTTAATTTAAGCCGTGGCACTGTAATGCAGTTTTATGCTGTATTTGAGCTTCTCTCGCTGAGATAAGGCTGTTTTTGAAACATTGTGTTTCCTGTGAAATTGTCCACACAAAGTGACGTGAAACCACTTTGTCCTTGTAGTTTATCCCATTTGCCATAGTACTGATGAAGAAATTTGTTCGTAAACACTTAATTTAAGCCGTGGCACTGTAATGCATTTTTATGCTGTTTTTGAGCTTCTCTCGCTGAGATAAGGCTGTTTTTGAAACATTGTGTTTCCTGTGAAATTGTCCACAGAAAGTGACTTGAAGCCACTTTGCCCATGTAGTTTATCCCATTTGCCAAAGTTCTGAGTATGACACTTGTTTGTAAACACTTAGTTTAAGCCGTGGCGCTGTGATGCAGTTTTACATTAGGCTGAGAAAGTGAGACTTGAAATGCTGTTTTCTGTGTAATTGCAGATACAAAGTGAAGCCACTTTGGCCATGTAGTGTATCCCATTTGCTGATAAAGAAATTTGTTCGTAAACACTTAGTTTAAGCCGTGGCACTATAATGCAGTTTTATGCTGTATTTGAGCTTCTCTCGCTGAGATAAGGCTGTTTTTGAAACATTGTGTTTCCTGTGAAATTGTCCACACAAAGTGACTTGAAGCCACTTTGTCCAAGTAGTTTATCTCATTTGCCATAATACTGATGAAGAAATTTGTTCGTAAACACTTAGTTTAAGCCATGGCACTGTAATGCAGTTTTATGCTGTTTTTGAGCTTCTCTCGCTGAGATAAGGCTGTTTTTGAAACATTGTGTTTCCTGTGAAATTGTCCACACAAAGTGACTTGAAGCCACTTTGTCCATGTATTTTATCCCATTTGCCATAGTACGTCTGAAAAAATTTGTTCGTAAACAATGAGCTTAAGCCGTGGCACTGTAATGCAGGTTTATGCTGTTTTTGAGCTTCTCTCGCTGAGATAAGGCTGTTTTTGAAACATTGTGTTTCCTGTGAAATTGTCCACACAAAGTGACGTGAAACCACTTTGTCCTTGTAGTTTATCCCATTTGCCATAGTACTGATGAAGAAATTTGTTCGTAAACACTTAATTTAAGCCGTGGCACTGTAATGCAGTTTTATGCTGTATTTGAGCTTCTCTCGCTGAGATAAGGCTGTTTTTGAAACATTGTGTTTCCTGTGAAATTGTCCACACAAAGTGACGTGAAACCACTTTGTCCTTGTAGTTTATCCCATTTGCCATAGTACTGATGAAGAAATTTGTTCGTAAACACTTAATTTAAGCCGTGGCACTGTAATGCATTTTTATGCTGTTTTTGAGCTTCTCTCGCTGAGATAAGGCTGTTTTTGAAACATTGTGTTTCCTGTGAAATTGTCCACACAAAGTGACTTGAAACCACTTTGTCCAAGTAGTTTATCTCATTTGCCATAGTACTGATGAAGAAATTTGTTCGTAAACACTTAGTTTAAGCCGTGGCACTGTAATGCAGTTTTATGCTGTTTTTGAGCTTCTCTCACTGAGATAAGGCTGTTTTTGAAACATTGTGTTTCCTGTGAAATTGTCCACACAAAGTGACATGAAGCCACTTTGTCCATGTATTTTATCCCATTTGCCATAGTACTGATGAAGAAATTTGTTCGTAAACACTTAATTTAAGCCGTGGCACTGTAATGCATTTTTATGCTGTTTTTGAGCTTCTCTCGCTGAGATAAGGCTGTTTTTGAAACATTGTGTTTCCTGTGAAATTGTCCACAGAAAGTGACTTGAAGCCACTTTGCCCATGTAGTTTATCCCATTTGCCAAAGTTCTGAGTATGACACTTGTTTGTAAACACTTAGTTTAAGCCGTGGCGCTGTGATGCAGTTTTACATTAGGCTTAGAAAGTGAGACTTGAAATGCTGTTTTCTGTGTAATTGCAGATACAAAGTGAAGCCACTTTGGCCATGTAGTGTATCCCATTTGCTGATAAAGAAATTTGTTCGTAAACACTTAGTTTAAGCCGTGGCACTGTAATGCAGTTTTATGCTGTATTTGAGCTTCTCTCGCTGAGATAAGGCTGTTTTTGAAACATTGTGTTTCCTGTGAAATTGTCCACACAAAGTGACTTGAAGCCACTTTGTCCAAGTAGTTTATCTCATTTGCCATAGTACTGATGAAGAAATTTGTTCGTAAACACTTAGTTTAAGCCGTGGCACTATAATGCAGTTTTATGCTGTAGTTGAGCTTCTCTCGCTGAGATAAGGCTGTTTTTGAAACATTGTGTTTCCTGTGAAATTGTCCACACAAAGTGACTTGAAGCCACTTTGTCCATGTCTTTTATCCCATTTGCCATAGTACGTCTGAAAAAATTTGTTCGTAAACAATTAGCTTAAGCCGTGGAACTGTAATGCAGTTTTATGCTGTTTTTGAGCTTCTCTCGCTGAGATAAGGCTGTTTTTGAAACATTGTGTTTCCTGTGAAATTGTCCACACAAAGTGACTTGAAACCACTTTGTTCATGTAGTTTATCCCATTTGCCATAGGTCTGAGTATGAAACTTGTTTGTAAACACTTAGTTTAAGCCGTGGCGCTGTGATGCTGTTTTACATTAGGCTGAGAAAGTGAGACTTGAAATGCTGTTTTCTGTGTAATTGCAGATACAAAGTGAAGCCACTTTGGCCATGTAGTGTATCCCATTTGCTGATAAAGAAATTTGTTCGTAAACACTTAGTTTAAGCCGTGGCACTGTAATGCAGTTTTATGCTGTATTTGAGCTTCTCTCGCTGAGATAAGGCTGTTTTTGAAACATTGTGTTTCCTGTGAAATTGTCCACACAAAGTGACGTGAAACCACTTTGTCCTTGTAGTTTATCCCATTTGCCATAGTACTGATGAAGAAATTTGTTCGTAAACACTTAATTTAAGCCGTGGCACTGTAATGCAGGTTTATGCTGTTTTTGAGCTTCTCTCGCTGAGATAAGGCTGTTTTTGAAACATTGTGTTTCCTGTGAAATTGTCCACACAAAGTGATGTGAAACCACTTTGTCCTTGTAGTTTATCCCATTTGCCATAGTACTGATGAAGAAATTTGTTCGTAAACACTTAATTTAAGCCGTGGCACTGTAATGCAGTTTTATGCTGTATTTGAGCTTCTCTCGCTGAGATAAGGCTGTTTTTGAAACATTGTGTTTCCTGTGAAATTGTCCACACAAAGTGACTTGAAGCCACTTTGTCCATGTCTTTTATCCCATTTGCCATAGTACGTCTGAAAAAATTTGTTCGTAAACAATGAGCTTAAGCCGTGGCACTGTAATGCAGGTTTATGCTGTTTTTGAGCTTCTCTCGCTGAGATAAGGCTGTTTTTGAAACATTGTGTTTCCTGTGAAATTGTCCACACAAAGTGACGTGAAACCACTTTGTCCTTGTAGTTTATCCCATTTGCCGTAGTACTGATGAAGAAATTTGTTCGTAAACACTTAATTTAAGCCGTGGCACTGTAATGCAGTTTTATGCTGTATTTGAGCTTCTCTCGCTGAGATAAGGCTGTTTTTGAAACATTGTGTTTCCTGTGAAATTGTCCACACAAAGTGACGTGAAACCACTTTGTCCTTGTAGTTTATCCCATTTGCCATAGTACTGATGAAGAAATTTGTTCGTAAACACTTAATTTAAGCCGTGGCACTGTAATGCATTTTTATGCTGTTTTTGAGCTTCTCTCGCTGAGATAAGGCTGTTTTTGAAACATTGTGTTTCCTGTGAAATTGTCCACAGAAAGTGACTTGAAGCCACTTTGCCCATGTAGTTTATCCCATTTGCCAAAGTTCTGAGTATGACACTTGTTTGTAAACACTTAGTTTAAGCCGTGGCGCTGTGATGCAGTTTTACATTAGGCTGAGAAAGTGAGACTTGAAATGCTGTTTTCTGTGTAATTGCAGATACAAAGTGAAGCCACTTTGGCCATGTAGTGTATCCCATTTGCTGATAAAGAAATTTGTTCGTAAACACTTAGTTTAAGCCGTGGCACTATAATGCAGTTTTATGCTGTATTTGAGCTTCTCTCGCTGAGATAAGGCTGTTTTTGAAACATTGTGTTTCCTGTGAAATTGTCCACACAAAGTGACTTGAAGCCACTTTGTCCAAGTAGTTTATCTCATTTGCCATAATACTGATGAAGAAATTTGTTCGTAAACACTTAGTTTAAGCCATGGCACTGTAATGCAGTTTTATGCTGTTTTTGAGCTTCTCTCGCTGAGATAAGGCTGTTTTTGAAACATTGTGTTTCCTGTGAAATTGTCCACACAAAGTGACTTGAAGCCACTTTGTCCATGTATTTTATCCCATTTGCCATAGTACGTCTGAAAAAATTTGTTCGTAAACAATGAGCTTAAGCCGTGGCACTGTAATGCAGGTTTATGCTGTTTTTGAGCTTCTCTCGCTGAGATAAGGCTGTTTTTGAAACATTGTGTTTCCTGTGAAATTGTCCACACAAAGTGACGTGAAACCACTTTGTCCTTGTAGTTTATCCCATTTGCCATAGTACTGATGAAGAAATTTGTTCGTAAACACTTAATTTAAGCCGTGGCACTGTAATGCAGTTTTATGCTGTATTTGAGCATCTCTCGCTGAGATAAGGCTGTTTTTGAAACATTGTGTTTCCTGTGAAATTGTCCACACAAAGTGACGTGAAACCACTTTGTCCTTGTAGTTTATCCCATTTGCCATAGTACTGATGAAGAAATTTGTTCGTAAACACTTAATTTAAGCCGTGGCACTGTAATGCATTTTTATGCTGTTTTTGAGCTTCTCTCGCTGAGATAAGGCTGTTTTTGAAACATTGTGTTTCCTGTGAAATTGTCCACACAAAGTGACTTGAAACCACTTTGTCCAAGTAGTTTATCTCATTTGCCATAGTACTGATGAAGAAATTTGTTCGTAAACACTTAGTTTAAGCCGTGGCACTGTAATGCAGTTTTATGCTGTTTTTGAGCTTCTCTCACTGAGATAAGGCTGTTTTTGAAACATTGTGTTTCCTGTGAAATTGTCCACACAAAGTGACATGAAGCCACTTTGTCCATGTATTTTATCCCATTTGCCATAGTACGTCTGAAAAAATTTGTTCGTAAACAATTAGCTTAAGCCATGGCACTGTAATGCAGGTTTATGCTGTTTTTGAGCTTCTCTCGCTGAGATAAGGCTGTTTTTGAAACATTGTGTTTCCTGTGAAATTGTCCACACAAAGTGACGTGAAACCACTTTGTCCTTGTAGTTTATCCCATTTGCCATAGTACTGATGAAGAAATTTGTTCGTAAACACTTAATTTAAGCCGTGGCACTGTAATGCATTTTTATGCTGTTTTTGAGCTTCTCTCGCTGAGATAAGGCTGTTTTTGAAACATTGTGTTTCCTGTGAAATTGTCCACACAAAGTGACTTGAAACCACTTTGTCCAAGTAGTTTATCTCATTTGCCATAGTACTGATGAAGAAATTTGTTCGTAAACACTTAGTTTAAGCCGTGGCACTGTAATGCAGTTTTATGCTGTTTTTGAGCTTCTCTCACTGAGATAAGGCTGTTTTTGAAACATTGTGTTTCCTGTGAAATTGTCCACACAAAGTGACATGAAGCCACTTTGTCCATGTATTTTATCCCATTTGCCATAGTACGTCTGAAAAAATTTGTTCGTAAACAATTAGCTTAAGCCATGGCACTGTAATGCAGGTTTATGCTGTTTTTGAGCTTCTCTCGCTGAGATAAGGCTGTTTTTGAAACATTGTGTTTCCTGTGAAATTGTCCACACAAAGTGACGTGAAACCACTTTGTCCTTGTAGTTTATCCCATTTGCCATAGTACTGATGAAGAAATTTGTTCGTAAACACTTAATTTAAGCCGTGGCACTGTAATGCATTTTTATGCTGTTTTTGAGCTTCTCTCGCTGAGATAAGGCTGTTTTTGAAACATTGTGTTTCCTGTGAAATTGTCCACACAAAGTGACTTGAAACCACTTTGTCCAAGTAGTTTATCTCATTTGCCATAGTACTGATGAAGAAATTTGTTCGTAAACACTTAGTTTAAGCCGTGGCACTGTAATGCAGTTTTATGCTGTTTTTGAGCTTCTCTCACTGAGATAAGGCTGTTTTTGAAACATTGTGTTTCCTGTGAAATTGTCCACACAAAGTGACATGAAGCCACTTTGTCCATGTATTTTATCCCATTTGCCATAGTACGTCTGAAAAAATTTGTTCGTAAACAATTAGCTTAAGCCATGGCACTGTAATGCAGGTTTATGCTGTTTTTGAGCTTCTCTCGCTGAGATAAGGCTGTTTTTGAAACATTGTGTTTCCTGTGAAATTGTCCACACAAAGTGACGTGAAACCACTTTGTCCTTGTAGTTTATCCCATTTGCCATAGTACTGATGAAGAAATTTGTTCGTAAACACTTAATTTAAGCCGTGGCACTGTAATGCAGTTTTATGCTGTATTTGAGCTTCTCTCGCTGAGATAAGGCTGTTTTTGAAACATTGTGTTTCCTGTGAAATTGTCCACACAAAGTGACTTGAAGCCACTTTGTCCAAGTAGTTTATCTCATTTGCCATAGTACTGATGAAGAAATTTGTTCGTAAACACTTAGTTTAAGCCGTGGCACTGTAATGCAGTTTTATGCTGTTTTTGAGCTTCTCTCGCTGAGATAAGGCTGTTTTTGAAACATTGTGTTTCCTGTGAAATTGTCCACACAAAGTGACGTGAAACCACTTTGTCCTTGTAGTTTATCCCATTTGCCATAGGTCTGAGTATGAAACTTGTTTGTAAACACTTAGTTTAAGCCGTGGCGCTGTGATGCTGTTTTACATTAGGCTGAGAAAGTGAGACTTGAAATGCTGTTTTCTGTGTAATTGCAGATACAAAGTGAAGCCACTTTGGCCATGTAGTGTATCCCATTTGCTGATAAAGAAATTTGTTCGTAAACACTTAGTTTAAGCCGTGGCACTGTAATGCAGTTTTATGCTGTATTTGAGCTTCTCTCGCTGAGATAAGGCTGTTTTTGAAACATTGTGTTTCCTGTGAAATTGTCCACACAAAGTGACGTGAAACCACTTTGTCCTTGTAGTTTATCCCATTTGCCATAGTACTGATGAAGAAATTTGTTCGTAAACACTTAATTTAAGCCGTGGCACTGTAATGCATTTTTATGCTGTTTTTGAGCTTCTCTCGCTGAGATAAGGCTGTTTTTGAAACATTGTGTTTCCTGTGAAATTGTCCACAGAAAGTGACTTGAAGCCACTTTGCCCATGTAGTTTATCCCATTTGCCAAAGTTCTGAGTATGACACTTGTTTGTAAACACTTAGTTTAAGCCGTGGCGCTGTGATGCAGTTTTACATTAGGCTGAGAAAGTGAGACTTGAAATGCTGTTTTCTGTGTAATTGCAGATACAAAGTGAAGCCACTTTGGCCATGTAGTGTATCCCATTTGCTGATAAAGAAATTTGTTCGTAAACACTTAGTTTAAGCCGTGGCACTATAATGCAGTTTTATGCTGTATTTGAGCTTCTCTCGCTGAGATAAGGCTGTTTTTGAAACATTGTGTTTCCTGTGAAATTGTCCACACAAAGTGACTTGAAGCCACTTTGTCCAAGTAGTTTATCTCATTTGCCATAATACTGATGAAGAAATTTGTTCGTAAACACTTAGTTTAAGCCATGGCACTGTAATGCAGTTTTATGCTGTTTTTGAGCTTCTCTCGCTGAGATAAGGCTGTTTTTGAAACATTGTGTTTCCTGTGAAATTGTCCACACAAAGTGACTTGAAGCCACTTTGTCCATGTATTTTATCCCATTTGCCATAGTACGTCTGAAAAAATTTGTTCGTAAACAATGAGCTTAAGCCGTGGCACTGTAATGCAGGTTTATGCTGTTTTTGAGCTTCTCTCGCTGAGATAAGGCTGTTTTTGAAACATTGTGTTTCCTGTGAAATTGTCCACACAAAGTGACGTGAAACCACTTTGTCCTTGTAGTTTATCCCATTTGCCATAGTACTGATGAAGAAATTTGTTCGTAAACACTTAATTTAAGCCGTGGCACTGTAATGCAGTTTTATGCTGTGTTTGAGCATCTCTCGCTGAGATAAGGCTGTTTTTGAAACATTGTGTTTCCTGTGAAATTGTCCACACAAAGTGACGTGAAACCACTTTGTCCTTGTAGTTTATCCCATTTGCCATAGTACTGATGAAGAAATTTGTTCGTAAACACTTAATTTAAGCCGTGGCACTGTAATGCAGGTTTATGCTGTTTTTGAGCTTCTCTCGCTGAGATAAGGCTGTTTTTGAAACATTGTGTTTCCTGTGAAATTGTCCACACAAAGTGACGTGAAACCACTTTGTCCTTGTAGTTTATCCCATTTGCCATAGTACTGATGAAGAAATTTGTTCGTAAACACTTAATTTAAGCCGTGGCACTGTAATGCAGTTTTATGCTGTATTTGAGCTTCTCTCGCTGAGATAAGGCTGTTTTTGAAACATTGTGTTTCCTGTGAAATTGTCCACACAAAGTGACTTGAAGCCACTTTGTCCAAGTAGTTTATCTCATTTGCCATAGTACTGATGAAGAAATTTGTTCGTAAACACTTAGTTTAAGCCGTGGCACTGTAATGCAGTTTTATGCTGTTTTTGAGCTTCTCTCGCTGAGATAAGGCTGTTTTTGAAACATTGTGTTTCCTGTGAAATTGTCCACACAAAGTGACGTGAAACCACTTTGTCCTTGTAGTTTATCCCATTTGCCATAGGTCTGAGTATGAAACTTGTTTGTAAACACTTAGTTTAAGCCGTGGCGCTGTGATGCTGTTTTACATTAGGCTGAGAAAGTGAGACTTGAAATGCTGTTTTCTGTGTAATTGCAGATACAAAGTGAAGCCACTTTGGCCATGTAGTGTATCCCATTTGCTGATAAAGAAATTTGTTCGGAAACACTTAGTTTAAGCCGTGGCACTGTAATGCAGTTTTATGCTGTATTTGAGCTTCTCTCGCTGAGATAAGGCTGTTTTTGAAACATTGTGTTTCCTGTGAAATTGTCCACACAAAGTGACGTGAAACCACTTTGTCCTTGTAGTTTATCCCATTTGCCATAGTACTGATGAAGAAATTTGTTCGTAAACACTTAATTTAAGCCGTGGCACTGTAATGCAGGTTTATGCTGTTTTTGAGCTTCTCTCGCTGAGATAAGGCTGTTTTTGAAACATTGTGTTTCCTGTGAAATTGTCCACACAAAGTGATGTGAAACCACTTTGTCCTTGTAGTTTATCCCATTTGCCATAGTACTGATGAAGAAATTTGTTCGTAAATACTTAATTTAAGCCGTGGCACTGTAATGCAGTTTTATGCTGTATTTGAGCTTCTCTCGCTGAGATAAGGCTGTTTTTGAAACATTGTGTTTCCTGTGAAATTGTCCACACAAAGTGACTTGAAGCCACTTTGTCCATGTCTTTTATCCCATTTGCCATAGTACGTCTGAAAAAATTTGTTCGTAAACAATGAGCTTAAGCCGTGGCACTGTAATGCAGGTTTATGCTGTTTTTGAGCTTCTCTCGCTGAGATAAGGCTGTTTTTGAAACATTGTGTTTCCTGTGAAATTGTCCACACAAAGTGACGTGAAACCACTTTGTCCTTGTAGTTTATCCCATTTGCCGTAGTACTGATGAAGAAATTTGTTCGTAAACACTTAATTTAAGCCGTGGCACTGTAATGCAGTTTTATGCTGTATTTGAGCTTCTCTCGCTGAGATAAGGCTGTTTTTGAAACATTGTGTTTCCTGTGAAATTGTCCACACAAAGTGACGTGAAACCACTTTGTCCTTGTAGTTTATCCCATTTGCCATAGTACTGATGAAGAAATTTGTTCGTAAACACTTAATTTAAGCCGTGGCACTGTAATGCATTTTTATGCTGTTTTTGAGCTTCTCTCGCTGAGATAAGGCTGTTTTTGAAACATTGTGTTTCCTGTGAAATTGTCCACAGAAAGTGACTTGAAGCCACTTTGCCCATGTAGTTTATCCCATTTGCCAAAGTTCTGAGTATGACACTTGTTTGTAAACAGTTAGTTTAAGCCGTGGCGCTGTGATGCAGTTTTACATTAGGCTGAGAAAGTGAGACTTGAAATGCTGTTTTCTGTGTAATTGCAGATACAAAGTGAAGCCACTTTGGCCATGTAGTGTATCCCATTTGCTGATAAAGAAATTTGTTCGTAAACACTTAGTTTAAGCCGTGGCACTATAATGCAGTTTTATGCTGTATTTGAGCTTCTCTCGCTGAGATAAGGCTGTTTTTGAAACATTGTGTTTCCTGTGAAATTGTCCACACAAAGTGACTTGAAGCCACTTTGTCCAAGTAGTTTATCTCATTTGCCATAATACTGATGAAGAAATTTGTTCGTAAACACTTAGTTTAAGCCATGGCACTGTAATGCAGTTTTATGCTGTTTTTGAGCTTCTCTCGCTGAGATAAGGCTGTTTTTGAAACATTGTGTTTCCTGTGAAATTGTCCACACAAAGTGACTTGAAGCCACTTTGTCCATGTATTTTATCCCATTTGCCATAGTACGTCTGAAAAAATTTGTTCGTAAACAATGAGCTTAAGCCGTGGCACTGTAATGCAGGTTTATGCTGTTTTTGAGCTTCTCTCGCTGAGATAAGGCTGTTTTTGAAACATTGTGTTTCCTGTGAAATTGTCCACACAAAGTGACGTGAAACCACTTTGTCCTTGTAGTTTATCCCATTTGCCATAGTACTGATGAAGAAATTTGTTCGTAAACACTTAATTTAAGCCGTGGCACTGTAATGCAGTTTTATGCTGTATTTGAGCATCTCTCGCTGAGATAAGGCTGTTTTTGAAACATTGTGTTTCCTGTGAAATTGTCCACACAAAGTGACGTGAAACCACTTTGTCCTTGTAGTTTATCCCATTTGCCATAGTACTGATGAAGAAATTTGTTCGTAAACACTTAATTTAAGCCGTGGCACTGTAATGCATTTTTATGCTGTTTTTGAGCTTCTCTCGCTGAGATAAGGCTGTTTTTGAAACATTGTGTTTCCTGTGAAATTGTCCACACAAAGTGACTTGAAACCACTTTGTCCAAGTAGTTTATCTCATTTGCCATAGTACTGATGAAGAAATTTGTTCGTAAACACTTAGTTTAAGCCGTGGCACTGTAATGCAGTTTTATGCTGTTTTTGAGCTTCTCTCACTGAGATAAGGCTGTTTTTGAAACATTGTGTTTCCTGTGAAATTGTCCACACAAAGTGACATGAAGCCACTTTGTCCATGTATTTTATCCCATTTGCCATAGTACGTCTGAAAAAATTTGTTCGTAAACAATTAGCTTAAGCCATGGCACTGTAATGCAGGTTTATGCTGTTTTTGAGCTTCTCTCGCTGAGATAAGGCTGTTTTTGAAACATTGTGTTTCCTGTGAAATTGTCCACACAAAGTGACGTGAAACCACTTTGTCCTTGTAGTTTATCCCATTTGCCATAGTACTGATGAAGAAATTTGTTCGTAAACACTTAATTTAAGCCGTGGCACTGTAATGCATTTTTATGCTGTTTTTGAGCTTCTCTCGCTGAGATAAGGCTGTTTTTGAAACATTGTGTTTCCTGTGAAATTGTCCACACAAAGTGACTTGAAACCACTTTGTCCAAGTAGTTTATCTCATTTGCCATAGTACTGATGAAGAAATTTGTTCGTAAACACTTAGTTTAAGCCGTGGCACTGTAATGCAGTTTTATGCTGTTTTTGAGCTTCTCTCACTGAGATAAGGCTGTTTTTGAAACATTGTGTTTCCTGTGAAATTGTCCACACAAAGTGACATGAAGCCACTTTGTCCATGTATTTTATCCCATTTGCCATAGTACGTCTGAAAAAATTTGTTCGTAAACAATTAGCTTAAGCCATGGCACTGTAATGCAGGTTTATGCTGTTTTTGAGCTTCTCTCGCTGAGATAAGGCTGTTTTTGAAACATTGTGTTTCCTGTGAAATTGTCCACACAAAGTGACGTGAAACCACTTTGTCCTTGTAGTTTATCCCATTTGCCATAGTACTGATGAAGAAATTTGTTCGTAAACACTTAATTTAAGCCGTGGCACTGTAATGCATTTTTATGCTGTTTTTGAGCTTCTCTCGCTGAGATAAGGCTGTTTTTGAAACATTGTGTTTCCTGTGAAATTGTCCACACAAAGTGACTTGAAACCACTTTGTCCAAGTAGTTTATCTCATTTGCCATAGTACTGATGAAGAAATTTGTTCGTAAACACTTAGTTTAAGCCGTGGCACTGTAATGCAGTTTTATGCTGTTTTTGAGCTTCTCTCACTGAGATAAGGCTGTTTTTGAAACATTGTGTTTCCTGTGAAATTGTCCACACAAAGTGACGTGAAACCACTTTGTCCTTGTAGTTTATCCCATTTGCCATAGTACTGATGAAGAAATTTGTTCGTAAACACTTAATTTAAGCTGTGGCACTGTAATGCAGTTTTATGCTGTATTTGAGCTTCTCTCGCTGAGATAAGGCTGTTTTTGAAACATTGTGTTTCCTGTGAAATTGTCCACACAAAGTGACTTGAAGCCACTTTGTCCAAGTAGTTTATCTCATTTGCCATAGTACTGATGAAGAAATTTGTTCGTAAACACTTAGTTTAAGCCGTGGCACTGTAATGCAGTTTTATGCTGTTTTTGAGCTTCTCTCGCTGAGATAAGGCTGTTTTTGAAACATTGTGTTTCCTGTGAAATTGTCCACACAAAGTGACGTGAAACCACTTTGTCCTTGTAGTTTATCCCATTTGCCATAGTACTGATGAAGAAATTTGTTCGTAAACACTTAATTTAAGCCGTGGCACTGTAATGCATTTTTATGCTGTTTTTGAGCTTCTCTCGCTGAGATAAGGCTGTTTTTGAAACATTGTGTTTCCTGTGAAATTGTCCACAGAAAGTGACTTGAAGCCACTTTGCCCATGTAGTTTATCCCATTTGCCAAAGTTCTGAGTATGACACTTGTTTGTAAACACTTAGTTTAAGCCGTGGCGCTGTGATGCAGTTTTACATTAGGCTTAGAAAGTGAGACTTGAAATGCTGTTTTCTGTGTAATTGCAGATACAAAGTGAAGCCACTTTGGCCATGTAGTGTATCCCATTTGCTGATAAAGAAATTTGTTCGTAAACACTTAGTTTAAGCCGTGGCACTGTAATGCAGTTTTATGCTGTATTTGAGCTTCTCTCGCTGAGATAAGGCTGTTTTTGAAACATTGTGTTTCCTGTGAAATTGTCCACACAAAGTGACTTGAAGCCACTTTGTCCAAGTAGTTTATCTCATTTGCCATAGTACTGATGAAGAAATTTGTTCGTAAACACTTAGTTTAAGCCGTGGCACTATAATGCAGTTTTATGCTGTAGTTGAGCTTCTCTCGCTGAGATAAGGCTGTTTTTGAAACATTGTGTTTCCTGTGAAATTGTCCACACAAAGTGACTTGAAGCCACTTTGTCCATGTCTTTTATCCCATTTGCCATAGTACGTCTGAAAAAATTTGTTCGTAAACAATTAGCTTAAGCCGTGGAACTGTAATGCAGTTTTATGCTGTTTTTGAGCTTCTCTCGCTGAGATAAGGCTGTTTTTGAAACATTGTGTTTCCTGTGAAATTGTCCACACAAAGTGACTTGAAACCACTTTGTTCATGTAGTTTATCCCATTTGCCATAGGTCTGAGTATGAAACTTGTTTGTAAACACTTAGTTTAAGCCGTGGCGCTGTGATGCTGTTTTACATTAGGCTGAGAAAGTGAGACTTGAAATGCTGTTTTCTGTGTAATTGCAGATACAAAGTGAAGCCACTTTGGCCATGTAGTGTATCCCATTTGCTGATAAAGAAATTTGTTCGTAAACACTTAGTTTAAGCCGTGGCACTGTAATGCAGTTTTATGCTGTATTTGAGCTTCTCTCGCTGAGATAAGGCTGTTTTTGAAACATTGTGTTTCCTGTGAAATTGTCCACACAAAGTGACATGAAGCCACTTTGTCCATGTATTTTATCCCATTTGCCATAGTACGTCTGAAAAAATTTGTTCGTAAACAATTAGCTTAAGCCATGGCACTGTAATGCAGGTTTATGCTGTTTTTGAGCTTCTCTCGCTGAGATAAGGCTGTTTTTGAAACATTGTGTTTCCTGTGAAATTGTCCACACAAAGTGACGTGAAACCACTTTGTCCTTGTAGTTTATCCCATTTGCCATAGTACTGATGAAGAAATTTGTTCGTAAACACTTAATTTAAGCCGTGGCACTGTAATGCAGTTTTATGCTGTATTTGAGCTTCTCTCGCTGAGATAAGGCTGTTTTTGAAACATTGTGTTTCCTGTGAAATTGTCCACACAAAGTGACTTGAAGCCACTTTGTCCAAGTAGTTTATCTCATTTGCCATAGTACTGATGAAGAAATTTGTTCGTAAACACTTAGTTTAAGCCGTGGCACTGTAATGCAGTTTTATGCTGTTTTTGAGCTTCTCTCGCTGAGATAAGGCTGTTTTTGAAACATTGTGTTTCCTGTGAAATTGTCCACACAAAGTGACGTGAAACCACTTTGTCCTTGTAGTTTATCCCATTTGCCATAGGTCTGAGTATGAAACTTGTTTGTAAACACTTAGTTTAAGCCGTGGCGCTGTGATGCTGTTTTACATTAGGCTGAGAAAGTGAGACTTGAAATGCTGTTTTCTGTGTAATTGCAGATACAAAGTGAAGCCACTTTGGCCATGTAGTGTATCCCATTTGCTGATAAAGAAATTTGTTCGTAAACACTTAGTTTAAGCCGTGGCACTGTAATGCAGTTTTATGCTGTATTTGAGCTTCTCTCGCTGAGATAAGGCTGTTTTTGAAACATTGTGTTTCCTGTGAAATTGTCCACACAAAGTGACGTGAAACCACTTTGTCCTTGTAGTTTATCCCATTTGCCATAGTACTGATGAAGAAATTTGTTCGTAAACACTTAATTTAAGCCGTGGCACTGTAATGCAGGTTTATGCTGTTTTTGAGCTTCTCTCGCTGAGATAAGGCTGTTTTTGAAACATTGTGTTTCCTGTGAAATTGTCCACACAAAGTGATGTGAAACCACTTTGTCCTTGTAGTTTATCCCATTTGCCATAGTACTGATGAAGAAATTTGTTCGTAAACACTTAATTTAAGCCGTGGCACTGTAATGCAGTTTTATGCTGTATTTGAGCTTCTCTCGCTGAGATAAGGCTGTTTTTGAAACATTGTGTTTCCTGTGAAATTGTCCACACAAAGTGACTTGAAGCCACTTTGTCCATGTCTTTTATCCCATTTGCCATAGTACGTCTGAAAAAATTTGTTCGTAAACAATGAGCTTAAGCCGTGGCACTGTAATGCAGGTTTATGCTGTTTTTGAGCTTCTCTCGCTGAGATAAGGCTGTTTTTGAAACATTGTGTTTCCTGTGAAATTGTCCACACAAAGTGACGTGAAACCACTTTGTCCTTGTAGTTTATCCCATTTGCCGTAGTACTGATGAAGAAATTTGTTCGTAAACACTTAATTTAAGCCGTGGCACTGTAATGCAGTTTTATGCTGTATTTGAGCTTCTCTCGCTGAGATAAGGCTGTTTTTGAAACATTGTGTTTCCTGTGAAATTGTCCACACAAAGTGACGTGAAACCACTTTGTCCTTGTAGTTTATCCCATTTGCCATAGTACTGATGAAGAAATTTGTTCGTAAACACTTAATTTAAGCCGTGGCACTGTAATGCATTTTTATGCTGTTTTTGAGCTTCTCTCGCTGAGATAAGGCTGTTTTTGAAACATTGTGTTTCCTGTGAAATTGTCCACAGAAAGTGACTTGAAGCCACTTTGCCCATGTAGTTTATCCCATTTGCCAAAGTTCTGAGTATGACACTTGTTTGTAAACACTTAGTTTAAGCCGTGGCGCTGTGATGCAGTTTTACATTAGGCTGAGAAAGTGAGACTTGAAATGCTGTTTTCTGTGTAATTGCAGATACAAAGTGAAGCCACTTTGGCCATGTAGTGTATCCCATTTGCTGATAAAGAAATTTGTTCGTAAACACTTAGTTTAAGCCGTGGCACTATAATGCAGTTTTATGCTGTATTTGAGCTTCTCTCGCTGAGATAAGGCTGTTTTTGAAACATTGTGTTTCCTGTGAAATTGTCCACACAAAGTGACTTGAAGCCACTTTGTCCAAGTAGTTTATCTCATTTGCCATAATACTGATGAAGAAATTTGTTCGTAAACACTTAGTTTAAGCCATGGCACTGTAATGCAGTTTTATGCTGTTTTTGAGCTTCTCTCGCTGAGATAAGGCTGTTTTTGAAACATTGTGTTTCCTGTGAAATTGTCCACACAAAGTGACTTGAAGCCACTTTGTCCATGTATTTTATCCCATTTGCCATAGTACGTCTGAAAAAATTTGTTCGTAAACAATGAGCTTAAGCCGTGGCACTGTAATGCAGGTTTATGCTGTTTTTGAGCTTCTCTCGCTGAGATAAGGCTGTTTTTGAAACATTGTGTTTCCTGTGAAATTGTCCACACAAAGTGACGTGAAACCACTTTGTCCTTGTAGTTTATCCCATTTGCCATAGTACTGATGAAGAAATTTGTTCGTAAACACTTAATTTAAGCCGTGGCACTGTAATGCAGTTTTATGCTGTATTTGAGCATCTCTCGCTGAGATAAGGCTGTTTTTGAAACATTGTGTTTCCTGTGAAATTGTCCACACAAAGTGACGTGAAACCACTTTGTCCTTGTAGTTTATCCCATTTGCCATAGTACTGATGAAGAAATTTGTTCGTAAACACTTAATTTAAGCCGTGGCACTGTAATGCATTTTTATGCTGTTTTTGAGCTTCTCTCGCTGAGATAAGGCTGTTTTTGAAACATTGTGTTTCCTGTGAAATTGTCCACACAAAGTGACTTGAAACCACTTTGTCCAAGTAGTTTATCTCATTTGCCATAGTACTGATGAAGAAATTTGTTCGTAAACACTTAGTTTAAGCCGTGGCACTGTAATGCAGTTTTATGCTGTTTTTGAGCTTCTCTCACTGAGATAAGGCTGTTTTTGAAACATTGTGTTTCCTGTGAAATTGTCCACACAAAGTGACATGAAGCCACTTTGTCCATGTATTTTATCCCATTTGCCATAGTACGTCTGAAAAAATTTGTTCGTAAACAATTAGCTTAAGCCATGGCACTGTAATGCAGGTTTATGCTGTTTTTGAGCTTCTCTCGCTGAGATAAGGCTGTTTTTGAAACATTGTGTTTCCTGTGAAATTGTCCACACAAAGTGACGTGAAACCACTTTGTCCTTGTAGTTTATCCCATTTGCCATAGTACTGATGAAGAAATTTGTTCGTAAACACTTAATTTAAGCCGTGGCACTGTAATGCATTTTTATGCTGTTTTTGAGCTTCTCTCGCTGAGATAAGGCTGTTTTTGAAACATTGTGTTTCCTGTGAAATTGTCCACACAAAGTGACTTGAAACCACTTTGTCCAAGTAGTTTATCTCATTTGCCATAGTACTGATGAAGAAATTTGTTCGTAAACACTTAGTTTAAGCCGTGGCACTGTAATGCAGTTTTATGCTGTTTTTGAGCTTCTCTCACTGAGATAAGGCTGTTTTTGAAACATTGTGTTTCCTGTGAAATTGTCCACACAAAGTGACATGAAGCCACTTTGTCCATGTATTTTATCCCATTTGCCATAGTACGTCTGAAAAAATTTGTTCGTAAACAATTAGCTTAAGCCATGGCACTGTAATGCAGGTTTATGCTGTTTTTGAGCTTCTCTCGCTGAGATAAGGCTGTTTTTGAAACATTGTGTTTCCTGTGAAATTGTCCACACAAAGTGACGTGAAACCACTTTGTCCTTGTAGTTTATCCCATTTGCCATAGTACTGATGAAGAAATTTGTTCGTAAACACTTAATTTAAGCCGTGGCACTGTAATGCATTTTTATGCTGTTTTTGAGCTTCTCTCGCTGAGATAAGGCTGTTTTTGAAACATTGTGTTTCCTGTGAAATTGTCCACACAAAGTGACTTGAAACCACTTTGTCCAAGTAGTTTATCTCATTTGCCATAGTACTGATGAAGAAATTTGTTCGTAAACACTTAGTTTAAGCCGTGGCACTGTAATGCAGTTTTATGCTGTTTTTGAGCTTCTCTCACTGAGATAAGGCTGTTTTTGAAACATTGTGTTTCCTGTGAAATTGTCCACACAAAGTGACATGAAGCCACTTTGTCCATGTATTTTATCCCATTTGCCATAGTACGTCTGAAAAAATTTGTTCGTAAACAATTAGCTTAAGCCATGGCACTGTAATGCAGGTTTATGCTGTTTTTGAGCTTCTCTCGCTGAGATAAGGCTGTTTTTGAAACATTGTGTTTCCTGTGAAATTGTCCACACAAAGTGACGTGAAACCACTTTGTCCTTGTAGTTTATCCCATTTGCCATAGTACTGATGAAGAAATTTGTTCGTAAACACTTAATTTAAGCCGTGGCACTGTAATGCATTTTTATGCTGTTTTTGAGCTTCTCTCGCTGAGATAAGGCTGTTTTTGAAACATTGTGTTTCCTGTGAAATTGTCCACACAAAGTGACTTGAAACCACTTTGTCCAAGTAGTTTATCTCATTTGCCATAGTACTGATGAAGAAATTTGTTCGTAAACACTTAGTTTAAGCCGTGGCACTGTAATGCAGTTTTATGCTGTTTTTGAGCTTCTCTCACTGAGATAAGGCTGTTTTTGAAACATTGTGTTTCCTGTGAAATTGTCCACACAAAGTGACATGAAGCCACTTTGTCCATGTATTTTATCCCATTTGCCATAGTACGTCTGAAAAAATTTGTTCGTAAACAATTAGCTTAAGCCATGGCACTGTAATGCAGGTTTATGCTGTTTTTGAGCTTCTCTCGCTGAGATAAGGCTGTTTTTGAAACATTGTGTTTCCTGTGAAATTGTCCACACAAAGTGACGTGAAACCACTTTGTCCTTGTAGTTTATCCCATTTGCCATAGTACTGATGAAGAAATTTGTTCGTAAACACTTAATTTAAGCTGTGGCACTGTAATGCAGTTTTATGCTGTATTTGAGCTTCTCTCGCTGAGATAAGGCTGTTTTTGAAACATTGTGTTTCCTGTGAAATTGTCCACACAAAGTGACTTGAAGCCACTTTGTCCAAGTAGTTTATCTCATTTGCCATAGTACTGATGAAGAAATTTGTTCGTAAACACTTAGTTTAAGCCGTGGCACTGTAATGCAGTTTTATGCTGTTTTTGAGCTTCTCTCGCTGAGATAAGGCTGTTTTTGAAACATTGTGTTTCCTGTGAAATTGTCCACACAAAGTGACGTGAAACCACTTTGTCCTTGTAGTTTATCCCATTTGCCATAGTACTGATGAAGAAATTTGTTCGTAAACACTTAATTTAAGCCGTGGCACTGTAATGCATTTTTATGCTGTTTTTGAGCTTCTCTCGCTGAGATAAGGCTGTTTTTGAAACATTGTGTTTCCTGTGAAATTGTCCACAGAAAGTGACTTGAAGCCACTTTGCCCATGTAGTTTATCCCATTTGCCAAAGTTCTGAGTATGACACTTGTTTGTAAACACTTAGTTTAAGCCGTGGCGCTGTGATGCAGTTTTACATTAGGCTTAGAAAGTGAGACTTGAAATGCTGTTTTCTGTGTAATTGCAGATACAAAGTGAAGCCACTTTGGCCATGTAGTGTATCCCATTTGCTGATAAAGAAATTTGTTCGTAAACACTTAGTTTAAGCCGTGGCACTGTAATGCAGTTTTATGCTGTATTTGAGCTTCTCTCGCTGAGATAAGGCTGTTTTTGAAACATTGTGTTTCCTGTGAAATTGTCCACACAAAGTGACTTGAAGCCACTTTGTCCAAGTAGTTAGTTTATCTCATTTGCCATAGTACTGATGAAGAAATTTGTTCGTAAACACTTAGTTTTAAGCCGTGGCACTATAATGCAGTTTTATGCTGTAGTTGAGCTTCTCTCGCTGAGATAAGGCTGTTTTTGAAACATTGTGTTTCCTGTGAAATTGGTCCACACAAAGTGACTTGAAGCCACTTTGTCCATGTCTTTTATCCCATTTGCCATAGTACGTCTGAAAAAATTTGTTTCGTAAACAATTAGCTTAAGCCGTGGAACTGTAATGCAGTTTTATGCTGTTTTTGAGCTTCTCTCGCTGAGATAAGGGCTGTTTTTGAAACATTGTGTTTCCTGTGAAATTGTCCACACAAAGTGACTTGAAACCACTTTGTCCATGTTGTTTATCCCATTTGCCATAGTAGTGATGAAGAAATTTGTGCGTAAACACTTAGTTTAAGCCGTAAAGGAGTTTTATGCTGTTTTTGAGCCTTCTCTCGCTGAGATATGGCTGTTTTTGAAACATTGTGTTTTCCTGTGAAATTGTCCACACAAAGTGACTTGAAACCACTTTGTCCATGTTGTTTATCCCATTTGCCATAGTAGTGATAAAGAAATTTGTTCGTAAACACTTAGTTTAAGCCTTGGCACTGTAAAGCAGTTTTATGCTGTTTTTGAGCTTCTCTCACTGAGATAAGGGCTGTTTTTGAAACATTGTGTTTCCTGTGAAATTGTCCACACAAAGTGACTTGAAACCACTTTGTCCATGTAGTGTATCCCATTTGCCAAAGTTTCTCAGTGTGAAACTTGTTTGTAAACACTTAGTTTAAGCCGTGGCGCTGTGATGCAGTTTTACATTAGGATGAGAAAGTGAGTCTTGAAATGCTGTTTTCTGTGGTAATTGCAGACACAAAGTGAAGCCACATTGGCCATGTAGTGTATCCCATTTGCTGATGAAGAAATTTGTTCGTAAACACTTAGTTTTAGCCGTGGCACTGTAAAGCAGTTTTATGCTGTTTTTGAGCTTCTCTCGCTGAGATAAGGCTGTTTTTGAAACATTGTGTTTCCTTTGAAATTGTCCACACAAAGTGACTTGAAACCACTTTGTCCATGTTGTTTATCCCATTGCCATAGTAGTGATGAAGAAAATTTGTTCGTAAACACTTAGTTTAAGCCGTAAAGGAGTTTTATGCTGTTTTTTGAGCTTCTCTCGCTGAGATAAGGCTGTTTTTGAAACATTGTGTTTCCTGTGAAATTGTCCCACACAAAGTGACTTGAAACCACTTTGTCCATGTTGTTTATCCCATTTGCCATTGTAGTGATGAAGAAATTTGTTCGTAAACACTTAGTTTAAGCCGTAAAGGAGTTTTATGCTGTTTTTGAGCTTTCTCTCGCTGAGATAAGGCTGTTTTTGAAACATTGTGTTTCCTGTGAAATTGTCCACACAAAGTGACTTGAAACCACTTTGCCCATGTAGTGTATCCCATTTGCCAAAGTTCTGAGTATGAAACTTGTTTGTAAACACTTAGTTTAAGCCGTGGCGCTGTGATGCAGTTTTACCATTAGGATGAGAAAGTGAGTCCTTGAAATGCTGTTTTCTGTGTAATTGCAGACACAAAGTGAAGCCACATTGGCCATGTAGTGTATCCCATTTGCTGATGAAGAAAATTTGTTCGTAAACACTTAGTTTAAGCCGTGGCACTGTAAAGCAGTTTTCTGCTGTTTTTGAGCTTCTCTCGCTGAGATAAGGCTGTTTTTGAAACATTGTGGTTTCCTGTGAAATTGTCCACACAAAGTGACTTGAAAACCACTTTGTCCATGTTGTTTATCCCATTTGCCATAGTAGTGATGAAGAAATTTGTTCGTAAACACTTAGTTTAAGCCGTAAAGGAGTTTTATGCTGTTTTTGAGCTTCTCTCGCTGGAGATAAAGCTGTTTTTGAAACATTGTGTTTCCTGTGAAATTGTCCACATAAAGTGACTTGAAACCACTTGTCCATGTTGTTCATCCCATTTGCCATAGTAGTGATGAAGAAATTTGTTCGTAAACACTTAGTTTAAGCCGTAAAGGAGTTTTATGCTGTTTTTGAGCTTCTCTCGCTGAGATAAGGCTGTTTTGAAACATTGTGTTTCCTGTAAAATTGTCCACACAAAGTGACTTGAACCACTTTGACCATGTAGTTTATCCCATTTGCCATAGTAGTGATGAAGAAATTTGTTCGTAAAACACTTAGTTTAAGCCGTAAAGGAAGTTTTATGCTGTTGTTTGAGCTTCTCTCGCTGAGATAAGGCTGTTTTTGAAACATTGTGTTTCCTGTGAATTGTCCACACAAAGTGACTTGAAACCACTTTGTCCATGTTGTTTATCCCATTTGCCATAGTAGTGATGAAGAAATTTGTTCGTAAACACTTAGTTTAAGCCGTAAAGGAGTTTTTATGCTGTTTTTGAGCTTCTCTCGCTGAGATAAGGCTGTTTTTGAAACATTGTGTTTCCTGTGAAATTGTCCACACAAAGTGACTTGAAACCACTTTGTCCATGTTGTTTATCCCATTTGCCATAGTAGTGATAAAGAAATTTGTTCGTAAACACTTAGTTTAAGCCTTGGCACTGTAAAGCAGTTTTATGCTGTTTTTGAGCTTCTCTCACTGAGATAAGGCTGTTTTTGAAACATTGTGTTTCCTGTGAAATTGTCCACACAAAGTGACTTGAAACCACTTTGTCCATGTAGTGTATCCCATTTGCCAAAGTTCTCAGTATGGAAACTGTTTGTAAACACTTAGTTTAAGCCGTGGCGCTGTGATGCAGTTTTACATATGGATGAGAAAGTGAGTCTTGAAATGCTGTTTTCTGTGTAATTGCAGACACAAAGTGAAGCCACATTGGCCATGTAGTGTATCCCATTTGCTGATGAAGAAATTTGTTCGTAAACACTTAGTTTTAGCCGTGGCACTGTAAAGCAGTTTTATGCTGTTTTTGAGCTTCTCTCGCTGAGATAAGGCTGTTTTTGAAACATTGTTGTTTCCTTTGAAATTGTCCACACAAAGTGGACTTGAAACCACTTTGTCCATGTTGTTCATCCCATTTGCCATAGTAGTGATGAAGAAAATTTGTTCGTAAACAACTTAGTTTAAGCCTTGGCACTGTAAAGGAGTTTTATGCTGTTTTTTGAGCTTCTCTCACTGAGATAAGGCTGTATTTTGAAACATTGTGTTTTCCTGTGAAATTGTCCACACAAAGTGACTTGAAACCACTTTGCCCATGTAGTTGTATACCATTTGCCAAAGTTCTGAGTATGAAACTTGTTTTGTAAACACTTAGTATAAGCCGTGGCGCTGTGATGCAGTTTTACATTAGGATGAGAAAGTGAGTCTTGAAATGCTGTTTTCTGTGTAATTGCAGACACAAAGTGAAGCCACATTGGCCATGTAGTGTATCCCATTTGCTGATGAAGAAATTTGTTCGTAAACACTTAGTTTAAGCCGTAAAGGTAGTTTTATGCTGTTTTTGAGCTTCTCTCGCTGAGATAAGGCTGTTTTTGAAACATTGTGTTTCCTGTGAAATTGTCCACACAAAGTGACTTGAAACCACTTTGTCCATGTTGTTTATATCCCATTTGCCATAGTAGTAATGAAGAAATTTGTTCGTAAACACTTAGTTTAAGCCGTAAAGAGAGTTTTATGCTGTTTTTGAGCTTCTCTCGCTGAGATAAGGCTGTTTTTGAAACATTGTGTTTCTCTGTGAAATTGTCCACACAAAGTGACTTGAAACCACTTTGACCATGTTGTTTATCCCATTTGCCATAGTAGTGATGAAGAAAATTTGTTCGTAAAACACTTAGTTTAAGCCGTAAAGGAGTTTTATGCTGTTTTTTGAGCTTTCTCTCGCTGAGATAAGGCTGTTTTTGAAACATTGTGTTTCCTGTGAAATTGTCCACACAAAGTGACTTGAAACCACTTTGTCCATGTTGTTTATCCCATTTGCCATAGTAGTGATGAAGAAATTTGTTCGTAAACACTTAGTTTAAGCCGGTAAAGGAGTTTTATGCTGTTTTTGAGCTTCTCTCGCTGAGATAAGGCTGTTTTTTGAAACATTGTGTTTCCTGTGAAATTGTCCACACAAAGTGACTTGAAACCACTTTGTCCATGTTGTTTATCCCATTTGCCATTAGTAGTGATAAAGAAATTTGTTCGTAAACACTTAGTTTAAGCCTTGGCACTGGTAAAGCAGTTTTATGCTGTTTTTTGAGCTTCTCTCACTGAGATAGGCTGTTTTTGAAACATTGTGTTTCCTGTGAAATTTGTCCACACAAAGTGACTTGAAACCACTTTGTCCATGTAGTGTATCCCATTTGCCAAAGTTCTCAGTTGTGAAACTTGTTTGTAAACACTTAGTTTAAGCCGTGGCGCTGTGATGCAGTTTTACATTAGGATGAGAAAGTGAGTCTTGAAATGCTGTTTTCTGTGTAATTGCAGACACAAAGTGAAGCCACATTGGCCATGTAGTGTTATCCCATTTGCTGATGAAGAAATTTGTTCGTAAACACTTAGTTTTTAGCCGTGGGCACTGTAAAGCTTTTTTATGCTGTTTTTGAGCTTCTCTCGCTGAGATAAGGCTGTTTTTGAAACATTGTGTTTCCTTTGAAATTGTCCACACAAAGTGACTTGAAACCCACTTTGTCCATGTTGTTTATCCCATTTGCCATAGTAGTGATGAAGAAATTTGTTCGTAAACACTTAGTTTAAGCCGTAAAGGAGTTTTATGCTGTTTTGAGCTTCTCTCGCTGAGATAAGGCTGTTTTTGAAACATTGTGTTTCCTGTGAAATTGTCCACACAAAGTGACTTGAAACCACTTTGTCCATGTTGTTTATCCCATTTGCCATAGTAGTGATAAAGAAATTTGTTCGTAAACACTTAGTTTAAGCCTTGGCACTGTAAAGCAGTTTTATGCTGTTTTTGAGCTTCTCTCACTGAGATAAGGCTGTTTTTGAAACATTGTGTTTCCTGTGAAATTGTCCCACACAAAGTGACTTGAAACCACTTTGTCCATGTAGTGTATCCCATTTGCCAAAGTTTCTCAGTATGAAACTTGTTTGTAAACACTTAGTTTAAGCCGTGGCGCAGTGGATGCAGTTTTACATTAGGATGAGAAAGTGAGTCTTGAAATGCTGTTTTCTGTGTAATTGCAGACACAAAGTGAAGCCACATTGGCCATGTAGTGTATCCCATTTGCTGATGAAGAAATTTTGTTCGTAAACACTTAGTATTAGCCGTGGCACTGTAAAGCAGTTTTATGCTGTTTTTGAGCTTCTCTCGCTGAGATAAGGCTGTTTTTGAAACATTGTGTTTCCTTTGAAATTGTCCACACAAAGTGACTTGGAAACCACTTTGTCCATGTTGTTCATCCCATTTGCCATAGTAAGTGATGAAGAAATTTGTTCGTAAACACTTAGTTTAAGCCTTGGCACTGTAAAGGAGTTTTATGCTGTTTTTGAGCTTCTCTCCACTGAGATAAGGCTGTTTTTGAAACATTGTGTTTCCTGTGAAATTGTCCACACAAAGTGACTTGAAACCACTTTGCCCATGTAGTGTATACCATTTGCCAAAGTTCTGAGTATGTAACTTGTTTGTAAACACTTAGTTTAAGCCGTGGCGCTGTGATGCAGTTTTACATTAGGATGAGAAAGTGAGTCTTGAAATGCTGTTTTCTGTGTAATTGCAGACACAAAGTGAAGCCACATTGGCCATGTAGTGTATCCCATTTGCTGATGAAGAAATTTTGTTCGTAAACACTTAGTTTAAGCCGTAAAGGAGTTTTATGCTGTTTTTGAGCTTCTCTCGCTGAGATAAGGCTGTTTTTGAAACATTGTGTTTCCTGTGAAATTGTCCACACAAAGTGACTTGAAACCACTTTGGTCCATGTTGTTTATCCCATTTGCCATAGTAGTAATGAAAGAAATTTGTTCGTAAACACTTAGTTTAAGCCGTAAAGGAGTTTTATGCTGTTTTTTGAGCTTCTCTCGCTGAGATAAGGCTGTTTTTGAAACATTGTGTTTCCTGTGAAATTGTCCACACAAAGTGACTTGAAACCACTTTGACCATGTTGTTTATCCCATTTTTGCCATAGTAGTGATGAAGAAATTTGTTCGTAAACACTTAGTTTTAAGCCGTAAAGGAGTTTTTATGCTGTTTTTGAGCTTCTCTCGCTGAGATAAGGCTGTTTTTGAAACATTGTGTTTCCTGTGAAATTGTCCACACAAAGTGACTTGAAACCACTTTGTCCATGTTGTTTATCCCATTTGCCATAGTAGTGATGAAGAAATTTGTTCGTAAACACTTAGTTTAAGCCGTAAAGGAGTTTTATGCTGTTTTTGAGCTTCTCTCGCTGAGATAAGGCTGTTTTTGAAACATTGTGTTTCCTGTGAAATTGTCCACACAAAGTGACTTGAAACCACTTTGTCCATGTTGTTTATCCCATTTGCCATAGTAGTGATAAAGAAATTTGTTCGTAAACACTTAGTTTAAGCCTTGGCACTGTAAAGCAGTTTTATGCTGTTTTTGAGCTTCTCTCACTGAGATAAGGCTGTTTTTGAAACATTGTGTTTCCTGTGAAATTGTCCACACAAAGTGACTTGAAACCACTTTGTCCATGTAGTGTATCCCATTTGCCAAAGTTCTCAGTGTGAAACTTGTTTGTAAACACTTAGTTTAAGCCGTGGCGCTGTGATGCAGTTTTACATTAGGATGAGAAAGTGAGTCTTGAAATGCTGTTTTCTGTGTAATTGCAGACACAAAGTGAAGCCACATTGGCCATGTAGTGTATCCCATTTGCTGATGAAGAAATTTGTTCGTAAACACTTAGTTTTAGCCGTGGCACTGTAAAGCAGTTTTATGCTGTTTTTGAGCTTCTCTCGCTGAGATAAGGCTGTTTTTGAAACATTGTGTTTCCTTTGAAATTGTCCACACAAAGTGACTTGAAACCACTTTGTCCATGTTGTTTATCCCATTTGCCATAGTAGTGATGAAGAAATTTGTTCGTAAACACTTAGTTTAAGCCGTAAAGGAGTTTTATGCTGTTTTTGAGCTTCTCTCGCTGAGATAAGGCTGTTTTTGAAACATTGTGTTTCCTGTGAAATTGTCCACACAAAGTGACTTGAAACCACTTTGTCCATGTTGTTTATCCCATTTGCCATAGTAGTGATGAAGAAATTTGTTCGTAAACACTTAGTTTAAGCCGTAAAGGAGTTTTATGCTGTTTTTGAGCTTCTCTCGCTGAGATAAGGCTGTTTTTGAAACATTGTGTTTCCTGTGAAATTGTCCACACAAAGTGACTTGAAACCACTTTGCCCATGTAGTGTATCCCATTTGCCAAAGTTCTCAGTGTGAAACTTGTTTGTAAACACTTAGTTTAAGCCGTGGCGCTGTGATGCAGTTTTACATTAGGATGAGAAAGTGAGTCTTGAAATGCTGTTTTCTGTGTAATTGCAGACACAAAGTGAAGCCACATTGGCCATGTAGTGTATCCCATTTGCTGATGAAGAAATTTGTTCGTAAACACTTAGTTTTAGCCGTGGCACTGTAAAGCAGTTTTATGCTGTTTTTGAGCTTCTCTCGCTGAGATAAGGCTGTTTTTGAAACATTGTGTTTCCTTTGAAATTGTCCACACAAAGTGACTTGAAACCACTTTGTCCATGTTGTTTATCCCATTTGCCATAGTAGTGATGAAGAAATTTGTTCGTAAACACTTAGTTTAAGCCGTAAAGGAGTTTTATGCTGTTTTTGAGCTTCTCTCGCTGAGATAAGGCTGTTTTTGAAACATTGTGTTTCCTGTGAAATTGTCCACACAAAGTGACTTGAAACCACTTTGTCCATGTTGTTTATCCCATTTGCCATAGTAGTGATAAAGAAATTTGTTCGTAAACACTTAGTTTAAGCCTTGGCACTGTAAAGCAGTTTTATGCTGTTTTTGAGCTTCTCTCACTGAGATAAGGCTGTTTTTGAAACATTGTGTTTCCTGTGAAATTGTCCACACAAAGTGACTTGAAACCACTTTGTCCATGTAGTGTATCCCATTTGCCAAAGTTCTCAGTATGAAACTTGTTTGTAAACACTTAGTTTAAGCCGTGGCGCTGTGATGCAGTTTTACATTAGGATGAGAAAGTGAGTCTTGAAATGCTGTTTTCTGTGTAATTGCAGACACAAAGTGAAGCCACATTGGCCATGTAGTGTATCCCATTTGCTGATGAAGAAATTTGTTCGTAAACACTTAGTTTTAGCCGTGGCACTGTAAAGCAGTTTTATGCTGTTTTTGAGCTTCTCTCGCTGAGATAAGGCTGTTTTTGAAACATTGTGTTTCCTTTGAAATTGTCCACACAAAGTGACTTGAAACCACTTTGTCCATGTTGTTCATCCCATTTGCCATAGTAGTGATGAAGAAATTTGTTCGTAAACACTTAGTTTAAGCCTTGGCACTGTAAAGGAGTTTTATGCTGTTTTTGAGCTTCTCTCACTGAGATAAGGCTGTTTTTGAAACATTGTGTTTCCTGTGAAATTGTCCACACAAAGTGACTTGAAACCACTTTGCCCATGTAGTGTATACCATTTGCCAAAGTTCTGAGTATGAAACTTGTTTGTAAACACTTAGTTTAAGCCGTGGCGCTGTGATGCAGTTTTACATTAGGATGAGAAAGTGAGTCTTGAAATGCTGTTTTCTGTGTAATTGCAGACACAAAGTGAAGCCACATTGGCCATGTAGTGTATCCCATTTGCTGATGAAGAAATTTGTTCGTAAACACTTAGTTTAAGCCGTAAAGGAGTTTTATGCTGTTTTTGAGCTTCTCTCGCTGAGATAAGGCTGTTTTTGAAACATTGTGTTTCCTGTGAAATTGTCCACACAAAGTGACTTGAAACCACTTTGTCCATGTTGTTTATCCCATTTGCCATAGTAGTAATGAAGAAATTTGTTCGTAAACACTTAGTTTAAGCCGTAAAGGAGTTTTATGCTGTTTTTGAGCTTCTCTCGCTGAGATAAGGCTGTTTTTGAAACATTGTGTTTCCTGTGAAATTGTCCACACAAAGTGACTTGAAACCACTTTGACCATGTTGTTTATCCCATTTGCCATAGTAGTGATGAAGAAATTTGTTCGTAAACACTTAGTTTTAAGCCGTAAAGGAGTTTTATGCTGTTTTTGAGCTTCTCTCGCTGAGATAAGGCTGTTTTTGAAACATTGTGTTTCCTGTGAAATTGTCCACACAAAGTGACTTGAAACCACTTTGTCCATGTTGTTTATCCCATTTGCCATAGTAGTGATGAAGAAATTTGTTCGTAAACACTTAGTTTAAGCCGTAAAGGAGTTTTATGCTGTTTTTGAGCTTCTCTCGCTGAGATAAGGCTGTTTTTGAAACATTGTGTTTCCTGTGAAATTGTCCACACAAAGTGACTTGAAACCACTTTGTCCATGTTGTTTATCCCATTTGCCATAGTAGTGATAAAGAAATTTGTTCGTAAACACTTAGTTTAAGCCTTGGCACTGTAAAGCAGTTTTATGCTGTTTTTGAGCTTCTCTCACTGAGATAAGGCTGTTTTTGAAACATTGTGTTTCCTGTGAAATTGTCCACACAAAGTGACTTGAAACCACTTTGTCCATGTAGTGTATCCCATTTGCCAAAGTTCTCAGTGTGAAACTTGTTTGTAAACACTTAGTTTAAGCCGTGGCGCTGTGATGCAGTTTTACATTAGGATGAGAAAGTGAGTCTTGAAATGCTGTTTTCTGTGTAATTGCAGACACAAAGTGAAGCCACATTGGCCATGTAGTGTATCCCATTTGCTGATGAAGAAATTTGTTCGTAAACACTTAGTTTTAGCCGTGGCACTGTAAAGCAGTTTTATGCTGTTTTTGAGCTTCTCTCGCTGAGATAAGGCTGTTTTTGAAACATTGTGTTTCCTTTGAAATTGTCCACACAAAGTGACTTGAAACCACTTTGTCCATGTTGTTTATCCCATTTGCCATAGTAGTGATGAAGAAATTTGTTCGTAAACACTTAGTTTAAGCCGTAAAGGAGTTTTATGCTGTTTTTGAGCTTCTCTCGCTGAGATAAGGCTGTTTTTGAAACATTGTGTTTCCTGTGAAATTGTCCACACAAAGTGACTTGAAACCACTTTGTCCATGTTGTTTATCCCATTTGCCATAGTAGTGATGA
This sequence comes from Embiotoca jacksoni, assembly GCF_022577435.1. Taxonomy (NCBI): domain Eukaryota; kingdom Metazoa; phylum Chordata; class Actinopteri; family Embiotocidae; genus Embiotoca; species Embiotoca jacksoni. The sequence continues at coordinate 75,442 of NW_027185282.1, read as the reverse complement.
AGAAATTTGTTCGTAAACACTTAGTTTAAGCCGTAAAGGAGTTTTATGCTGTTTTTGAGCTTCTCTCGCTGAGATAAGGCTGTTTTTGAAACATTGTGTTTCCTGTGAAATTGTCCACACAAAGTGACTTGAAACCACTTTGCCCATGTAGTGTATCCCATTTGCCAAAGTTCTGAGTATGAAACTTGTTTGTAAACACTTAGTTTAAGCCGTGGCGCTGTGATGCAGTTTTACATTAGGATGAGAAAGTGAGTCTTGAAATGCTGTTTTCTGTGTAATTGCAGACACAAAGTGAAGCCACATTGGCCATGTAGTGTATCCCATTTGCTGATGAAGAAATTTGTTCGTAAACACTTAGTTTAAGCCGTGGCACTGTAAAGCAGTTTTCTGCTGTTTTTGAGCTTCTCTCGATGAGATAAGGCTGTTTTTGAAACATTGTGTTTCCTGTGAAATTGTCCACACAAAGTGACTTGAAACCACTTTGTCCATGTTGTTTATCCCATTTGCCATAGTAGTGATGAAGAAATTTGTTCGTAAACACTTAGTTTAAGCCGTAAAGGAGTTTTATGCTGTTTTTGAGCTTCTCTCGCTGAGATAAAGCTGTTTTTGAAACATTGTGTTTCCTGTGAAATTGTCCACATAAAGTGACTTGAAACCACTTTGTCCATGTTGTTCATCCCATTTGCCATAGTAGTGATGAAGAAATTTGTTCGTAAACACTTAGTTTAAGCCTTGGCACTGTAAAGGAGTTTTATGCTGTTTTTGAGCTTCTCTCGCTGAGATAAGGCTGTTTTTGAAACATTGTGTTTCCTGTGAAATTGTCCACACAAAGTGACTTGAAACCACTTTGTCCATGTTGTTTATCCCATTTGCCATAGTAGTGATGAAGAAATTTGTTCGTAAACACTTAGTTTAAGCCGTAAAGGAGTTTTATGCTGTTTTTGAGCTTCTCTCGCTGAGATAAGGCTGTTTTTGAAACATTGTGTTTCCTGTGAAATTGTCCACACAAAGTGACTTGAAACCACTTTGACCATGTTGTTTATCCCATTTGCCATAGTAGTGATGAAGAAATTTGTTCGTAAACACTTAGTTTAAGCCGTAAAGGAGTTTTATGCTGTTTTTGAGCTTCTCTCGCTGAGATAAGGCTGTTTTTGAAACATTGTGTTTCCTGTGAAATTGTCTACACAAAGTGACTTGAAACCACTTTGTCCATGTTGTTTATCCCATTTGCCATAGTAGTGATGAAGAAATTTGTTCGTAAACACTTAGTTTAAGCCGTAAAGGAATTTTATGCTGTTTTTGAGCTTCTCTCGCTGAGATAAGGCTGTTTTTGAAACATTGTGTTTCCTGTGAAATTGTCATCACAAAGTGACTTGAAACCACTTTGCCCATGTAGTGTATCCCATTTGCCAAAGTTCTGAGTATGAAACTTGTTTGTAAACACTTAGTTTAAGCCGTGGCGCTGTGATGCAGTTTTACATTAGGATGAGAAAGTGAGTCTTGAAATGCTGTTTTCTGTGTAATTGCAGACACAAAGTGAAGCCACATTGGCCATGTAGTGTATCCCATTTGCTGATGAAGAAATTTGTTCGTAAACACTTAGTTTAAGCCGTAAAGGAGTTTTATGCTGTTTTTGAGCTTCTCTCGCTGAGATAAGGCTGTTTTTGAAACATTGTGTTTCCTGTGAAATTGTCCACACAAAGTGACTTGAAACCACTTTGACCATGTTGTTTATCCCATTTGCCATAGTAGTGATGAAGAAATTTGTTCGTAAACACTTAGTTTAAGCCTTGGCACTGTAAAGGAGTTTTATGCTGTTTTTGAGCTTCTCTCGCTGAGATAAGGCTGTTTTTGAAACATTGTGTTTCCTGTGAAATTGTCATCACAAAGTGACTTGAAACCACTTTGCCCATGTAGTGTATCCCATTTGCCAAAGTTCTGAGTATGAAACTTGTTTGTAAACACTTAGTTTAAGCCGTGGCGCTGTGATGCAGTTTTACATTAGGATGAGAAAGTGAGTCTTGAAATGCTGTTTTCTGTGTAATTGCAGACACAAAGTGAAGCCACATTGGCCATGTAGTGTATCCCATTTGCTGATGAAGAAATTTGTTCGTAAACACTTAGTTTAAGCCGTGGCACTGTAAAGCAGTTTTATGCTGTTTTTGAGCTTCTCTCGCTGAGATAAGGCTGTTTTTGAAACATTGTGTTTCCTGTGAAATTGTCCACACAAAGTGACTTGAAACCACTTTGTCCATGTTGTTTATCCCATTTGCCATAGTAGTGATGAAGAAATTTGTTCGTAAACACTTAGTTTAAGCCGTAAAGGAGTTTTATGCTGTTTTTGAGCTTCTCTCGCTGAGATAAGGCTGTTTTTGAAACATTGTGTTTCCTGTGAAATTGTCCACACAAAGTGACTTGAAACCACTTTGTCCATGTTGTTTATCCCATTTGCCATAGTAGTGATGAAGAAATTTGTTCGTAAACACTTAGTTTAAGCCGTAAAGGAGTTTTATGCTGTTTTTGAGCTTCTCTCGCTGAGATAAGGCTGTTTTTGAAACATTGTGTTTCCTGTGAAATTGTCCACACAAAGTGACTTGAAACCACTTTGCCCATGTAGTGTATCCCATTTGCCAAAGTTCTGAGTATGAAACTTGTTTGTAAACACTTAGTTTAAGCCGTGGCGCTGTGATGCAGTTTTACATTAGGATGAGAAAGTGAGTCTTGAAATGCTGTTTTCTGTGTAATTGCAGACACAAAGTGAAGCCACATTGGCCATGCAGTGTATACCATTTGCTGATGAAGAAATTTGTTCGTAAACACTTAGTTTAAGCCTTGGCACTGTAAAGGAGTTTTCTGCTGTTTTTGAGCTTCTCTCGCTGAGATAAGGCTGTTTTTGAAACATTGTGTTTCCTGTGAAATTGTCCACACAAAGTGACTTGAAACCACTTTGTCCATGTTGTTTATCCCATTTGCCATAGTAGTGATGAAGAAATTTGTTCGTAAACACTTAGTTTAAGCCGTAAAGGAGTTTTATGCTGTTTTTGAGCTTCTCTCGCTGAGATAAGGCTGTTTTTGAAACATTGTGTTTCCTGTGAAATTGTCCACACAAAGTTACTTGAAACCACTTTGACCATGTTGTTTATCCCATTTGCCATAGTAGTGATGAAGAAATTTGTTCGTAAACACTTAGTTTAAGCCGTAAAGGAGTTTTATGCTGTTTTTGAGCTTCTCTCGCTGAGATAAGGCTGTTTTTGAAACATTGTGTTTCCTGTGAAATTGTCTACACAAAGTGACTTGAAACCACTTTCTCCATGTTGTTTATCCCATTTGCCATAGTAGTGATGAAGAAATTTGTTCGTAAACACTTAGTTTAAGCCGTAAAGGAATTTTATGCTGTTTTTGAGATTCTCTCGCTGAGATAAGGCTGTTTTTGAAACATTGTGTTTCCTGTGAAATTGTCATCACAAAGTGACTTGAAACCACTTTGCCCATGTAGTGTATCCCATTTGCCAAAGTTCTGAGTATGAAACTTGTTTGTAAACACTTAGTTTAAGCCGTGGCGCTGTGATGCAGTTTTACATTAGGATGAGAAAGTGAGTCTTGAAATGCTGTTTTCTGTGTAATTGCAGACACAAAGTGAAGCCACATTGGCCATGTAGTGTATCCCATTTGCTGATGAAGAAATTTGTTCGTAAACACTTAGTTTAAGCCGTAAAGGAGTTTTATGCTGTTTTTGAGCTTCTCTCGCTGAGATAAGGCTGTTTTTGAAACATTGTGTTTCCTGTGAAATTGTCCACACAAAGTGACTTGAAACCACTTTGACCATGTTGTTTATCCCATTTGCCATAGTAGTGATGAAGAAATTTGTTCGGAAACACTTAGTTTAAGCCTTGGCACTGTAAAGGAGTTTTATGCTGTTTTTGAGCTTCTCTCGCTGAGATAAGGCTGTTTTTGAAACATTGTGTTTCCTGTGAAATTGTCATCACAAAGTGACTTGAAACCACTTTGCCCATGTAGTGTATCCCATTTGCCAAAGTTCTGAGTATGAAACTTGTTTGTAAACACTTAGTTTAAGCCGTGGCGCTGTGATGCAGTTTTACATTAGGATGAGAAAGTGAGTCTTGAAATGCTGTTTTCTGTGTAATTGCAGACACAAAGTGAAGCCACATTGGCCATTTAGTGTATCCCATTTACTGATGAAGAAATTTGTTCGTAAACACTTAGTTTAAGCCGTGGCACTGTAAAGCAGTTTTCTGCTGTTTTTGAGCTTCTCTCGCTGAGATAAGGCTGTTTTTGAAACATTGTGTTTCCTGTGAAATTGTCCACACAAAGTGACTTGAAACCACTTTGTCCATGTAGTGTATCCCATTTGCCAAAGTTCTGAGTATGAAACTTGTTCGTAAACACTTTGTTTAAGCCGTAAAGGAGTTTTATGCTGTTTTTGAGCTTCTCTCGCTGAGATAAGGCTGTTTTTGAAACATTGTGTTTCCTGTGAAATTGTCCACACAAAGTGACTTGAAACCACTTTGTCCATGTTGTTTATCCCATTTGCCATAGTAGTGATGAAGAAATTTGTTCGTAAACACTTAGTTTAAGCCGTAAAGGAGTTTTATGCTGTTTTTGAGCTTCTCTCGCTGAGATAAGGCTGTTTTTGAAACATTGTGTTTCCTGTGAAATTGTCCACACAAAGTGACTTGAAACCACTTTGCCCATGTAGTGTATCCCATTTGCCAAAGTTCTGAGTATGAAACTTGTTTGTAAACACTTAGTTTAAGCCGTGGCGCTGTGATGCAGTTTTACATTAGGATGAGAAAGTGAGTCTTGAAATGCTGTTTTCTGTGTAATTGCAGACACAAAGTGAAGCCACATTGGCCATGCAGTGTATACCATTTGCTGATGAAGAAATTTGTTCGTAAACACTTAGTTTAAGCCTTGGCACTGTAAAGGAGTTTTCTGCTGTTTTTGAGCTTCTCTCGCTGAGATAAGGCTGTTTTTGAAACATTGTGTTTCCTGTGAAATTGTCCACACAAAGTGACTTGAAACCACTTTGTCCATGTTGTTTATCCCATTTGCCATAGTAGTGATGAAGAAATTTGTTCGTAAACACTTAGTTTAAGCCGTAAAGGAGTTTTATGCTGTTTTTGAGCTTCTCTCGCTGAGATAAGGCTGTTTTTGAAACATTGTGTTTCCTGTGAAATTGTCCACACAAAGTGACTTGAAACCACTTTGACCATGTTGTTTATCCCATTTGCCATAGTAGTGATGAAGAAATTTGTTCGTAAACACTTAGTTTAAGCCGTAAAGGAGTTTTATGCTGTTTTTGAGCTTCTCTCGCTGAGATAAGGCTGTTTTTGAAACATTGTGTTTCCTGTGAAATTGTCTACACAAAGTGACTTGAAACCACTTTCTCCATGTTGTTTATCCCATTTGCCATAGTAGTGATGAAGAAATTTGTTCGTAAACACTTAGTTTAAGCCGTAAAGGAATTTTATGCTGTTTTTGAGCTTCTCTCGCTGAGATAAGGCTGTTTTTGAAACATTGTGTTTCCTGTGAAATTGTCATCACAAAGTGACTTGAAACCACTTTGCCCATGTAGTGTATCCCATTTGCCAAAGTTCTGAGTATGAAACTTGTTTGTAAACACTTAGTTTAAGCCGTGGCGCTGTGATGCAGTTTTACATTAGGATGAGAAAGTGAGTCTTGAAATGCTGTTTTCTGTGTAATTGCAGACACAAAGTGAAGCCACATTGGCCATGTAGTGTATCCCATTTGCTGATGAAGAAATTTGTTCGTAAACACTTAGTTTAAGCCGTAAAGGAGTTTTATGCTGTTTTTGAGCTTCTCTCGCTGAGATAAGGCTGTTTTTGAAACATTGTGTTTCCTGTGAAATTGTCCACACAAAGTGACTTGAAACCACTTTGACCATGTTGTTTATCCCATTTGCCATAGTAGTGATGAAGAAATTTGTTCGGAAACACTTAGTTTAAGCCTTGGCACTGTAAAGGAGTTTTATGCTGTTTTTGAGCTTCTCTCGCTGAGATAAGGCTGTTTTTGAAACATTGTGTTTCCTGTGAAATTGTCATCACAAAGTGACTTGAAACCACTTTGCCCATGTAGTGTATCCCATTTGCCAAAGTTCTGAGTATGAAACTTGTTTGTAAACACTTAGTTTAAGCCGTGGCGCTGTGATGCAGTTTTACATTAGGATGAGAAAGTGAGTCTTGAAATGCTGTTTTCTGTGTAATTGCAGACACAAAGTGAAGCCACATTGGCCATTTAGTGTATCCCATTTACTGATGAAGAAATTTGTTCGTAAACACTTAGTTTAAGCCGTGGCACTGTAAAGCAGTTTTCTGCTGTTTTTGAGCTTCTCTCGCTGAGATAAGGCTGTTTTTGAAACATTGTGTTTCCTGTGAAATTGTCCACACAAAGTGACTTGAAACCACTTTGTCCATGTAGTGTATCCCATTTGCCAAAGTTCTGAGTATGAAACTTGTTCGTAAACACTTTGTTTAAGCCTTGGCACTGTAATGCAGTTTTATGCTGTTTTTGAGCTTCTCTCGCTGAGATAAGGCTGTTTTTGAAACATTGTGTTTCCTGTGAAATTGTCCACACAAAGTGACTTGAAACCACTTTGTCCATGTTGTTTATCCCATTTGCCATAGTAGTGATGAAGAAATTTGTTCGTAAACACTTAGTTTAAGCCGTAAAGGAGTTTTATGCTGTTTTTGAGCTTCTCTCGCTGAGATAAGGCTGTTTTTGAAACATTGTGTTTCCTGTGAAATTGTCCACACAAAGTGACTTGAAACCACTTTGTCCATGTTGTTTATCCCATTTGCCATAGTAGTGATAAAGAAATTTGTTCGTAAACACTTAGTTTAAGCCTTGGCACTGTAAAGCAGTTTTATGCTGTTTTTGAGCTTCTCTCACTGAGATAAGGCTGTTTTTGAAACATTGTGTTTCCTGTGAAATTGTCCACACAAAGTGACTTGAAACCACTTTGTCCATGTAGTGTATCCCATTTGCCAAAGTTCTCAGTATGAAACTTGTTTGTAAACACTTAGTTTAAGCCGTGGCGCTGTGATGCAGTTTTACATTAGGATGAGAAAGTGAGTCTTGAAATGCTGTTTTCTGTGTAATTGCAGACACAAAGTGAAGCCACATTGGCCATGTAGTGTATCCCATTTGCTGATGAAGAAATTTGTTCGTAAACACTTAGTTTTAGCCGTGGCACTGTAAAGCAGTTTTATGCTGTTTTTGAGCTTCTCTCGCTGAGATAAGGCTGTTTTTGAAACATTGTGTTTCCTTTGAAATTGTCCACACAAAGTGACTTGAAACCACTTTGTCCATGTTGTTTATCCCATTTGCCATAGTAGTGATGAAGAAATTTGTTCGTAAACACTTAGTTTAAGCCGTAAAGGAGTTTTATGCTGTTTTTGAGCTTCTCTCGCTGAGATAAGGCTGTTTTTGAAACATTGTGTTTCCTGTGAAATTGTCCACACAAAGTGACTTGAAACCACTTTGTCCATGTTGTTTATCCCATTTGCCATAGTAGTGATGAAGAAATTTGTTCGTAAACACTTAGTTTAAGCCGTAAAGGAGTTTTATGCTGTTTTTGAGCTTCTCTCGCTGAGATAAGGCTGTTTTTGAAACATTGTGTTTCCTGTGAAATTGTCCACACAAAGTGACTTGAAACCACTTTGTCCATGTTGTTTATCCCATTTGCCATAGTAGTGATGAAGAAATTTGTTCGTAAACACTTAGTTTAAGCCGTAAAGGAGTTTTATGCTGTTTTTGAGCTTCTCTCGCTGAGATAAGGCTGTTTTTGAAACATTGTGTTTCCTGTGAAATTGTCCACACAAAGTGACTTGAAACCACTTTGCCCATGTAGTGTATCCCATTTGCCAAAGTTCTGAGTATGAAACTTGTTTGTAAACACTTAGTTTAAGCCGTGTCGCTGTGATGCAGTTTTACATTAGGATGAGAAAGTGAGTCTTGAAATGCTGTTTTCTGTGTAATTGCAGACACAAAGTGAAGCCACATTGGCCATGTAGTGTATCCCATTTGCTGATGAAGAAATTTGTTCGTAAACACTTAGTTTAAGCCGTGGCACTGTAAAGCAGTTTTCTGCTGTTTTTGAGCTTCTCTCGCTGAGATAAGGCTGTTTTTGAAACATTGTGTTTCCTGTGAAATTGTCCACACAAAGTGATTTGAAACCACTTTGTCCATGTTGTTTATCCCATTTGCCATAGTAGTGATGAAGAAATTTGTTCGTAAACACTTAGTTTAAGCCGTAAAGGAGTTTTATGCTGTTTTTGAGCTTCTCTCGCTGAGATAAAGCTGTTTTTGAAACATTGTGTTTCCTGTGAAATTGTCCACATAAAGTGACTTGAAACCACTTTGTCCATGTTGTTCATCCCATTTGCCATAGTAGTGATGAAGAAATTTGTTCGTAAACACTTAGTTTAAGCCGTAAAGGAGTTTTATGCTGTTTTTGAGCTTCTCTCGCTGAGATAAGGCTGTTTTTGAAACATTGTGTTTCCTGTGAAATTGTCCACACAAAGTGACTTGAAACCACTTTGTCCATGTTGTTTATCCCATTTGCCATAGTAGTAATGAAGAAATTTGTTCGTAAACACTTAGTTTAAGCCGTAAAGGAGTTTTATGCTGTTTTTGAGCTTCTCTCGCTGAGATAAGGCTGTTTTTGAAACATTGTGTTTCCTGTGAAATTGTCCACACAAAGTGACTTGAAACCACTTTGACCATGTTGTTTATCCCATTTGCCATAGTAGTGATGAAGAAATTTGTTCGTAAACACTTAGTTTAAGCCGTAAAGGAGTTTTATGCTGTTTTTGAGCTTCTCTCGCTGAGATAAGGCTGTTTTTGAAACATTGTGTTTCCTGTGAAATTGTCCACACAAAGTGACTTGAAACCACTTTGTCCATGTTGTTTATCCCATTTGCCATAGTAGTGATAAAGAAATTTGTTCGTAAACACTTAGTTTAAGCCTTGGCACTGTAAAGCAGTTTTATGCTGTTTTTGAGCTTCTCTCACTGAGATAAGGCTGTTTTTGAAACATTGTGTTTCCTGTGAAATTGTCCACACAAAGTGACTTGAAACCACTTTGTCCATGTAGTGTATCCCATTTGCCAAAGTTCTCAGTGTGAAACTTGTTTGTAAACACTTAGTTTAAGCCGTGGCGCTGTGATGCAGTTTTACATTAGGATGAGAAAGTGAGTCTTGAAATGCTGTTTTCTGTGTAATTGCAGACACAAAGTGAAGCCACATTGGCCATGTAGTGTATCCCATTTGCTGATGAAGAAATTTGTTCGTAAACACTTAGTTTTAGCCGTGGCACTGTAAAGCAGTTTTATGCTGTTTTTGAGCTTCTCTCGCTGAGATAAGGCTGTTTTTGAAACATTGTGTTTCCTTTGAAATTGTCCACACAAAGTGACTTGAAACCACTTTGTCCATGTTGTTTATCCCATTTGCCATAGTAGTGATGAAGAAATTTGTTCGTAAACACTTAGTTTAAGCCGTAAAGGAGTTTTATGCTGTTTTTGAGCTTCTCTCGCTGAGATAAGGCTGTTTTTGAAACATTGTGTTTCCTGTGAAATTGTCCACACAAAGTGACTTGAAACCACTTTGTCCATGTTGTTTATCCCATTTGCCATAGTAGTGATGAAGAAATTTGTTCGTAAACACTTAGTTTAAGCCGTAAAGGAGTTTTATGCTGTTTTTGAGCTTCTCTCGCTGAGATAAGGCTGTTTTTGAAACATTGTGTTTCCTGTGAAATTGTCCACACAAAGTGACTTGAAACCACTTTGCCCATGTAGTGTATCCCATTTGCCAAAGTTCTGAGTATGAAACTTGTTTGTAAACACTTAGTTTAAGCCGTGGCGCTGTGATGCAGTTTTACATTAGGATGAGAAAGTGAGTCTTGAAATGCTGTTTTCTGTGTAATTGCAGACACAAAGTGAAGCCACATTGGCCATGTAGTGTATCCCATTTGCTGATGAAGAAATTTGTTCGTAAACACTTAGTTTAAGCCGTGGCACTGTAAAGCAGTTTTCTGCTGTTTTTGAGCTTCTCTCGCTGAGATAAGGCTGTTTTTGAAACATTGTGTTTCCTGTGAAATTGTCCACACAAAGTGACTTGAAACCACTTTGTCCATGTTGTTTATCCCATTTGCCATAGTAGTGATGAAGAAATTTGTTCGTAAACACTTAGTTTAAGCCGTAAAGGAGTTTTATGCTGTTTTTGAGCTTCTCTCGCTGAGATAAAGCTGTTTTTGAAACATTGTGTTTCCTGTGAAATTGTCCACATAAAGTGACTTGAAACCACTTTGTCCATGTTGTTCATCCCATTTGCCATAGTAGTGATGAAGAAATTTGTTCGTAAACACTTAGTTTAAGCCGTAAAGGAGTTTTATGCTGTTTTTGAGCTTCTCTCGCTGAGATAAGGCTGTTTTTGAAACATTGTGTTTCCTGTAAAATTGTCCACACAAAGTGACTTGAAACCACTTTGACCATGTTGTTTATCCCATTTGCCATAGTAGTGATGAAGAAATTTGTTCGTAAACACTTAGTTTAAGCCGTAAAGGAGTTTTATGCTGTTTTTGAGCTTCTCTCGCTGAGATAAGGCTGTTTTTGAAACATTGTGTTTCCTGTGAAATTGTCCACACAAAGTGACTTGAAACCACTTTGTCCATGTTGTTTATCCCATTTGCCATAGTAGTGATGAAGAAATTTGTTCGTAAACACTTAGTTTAAGCCGTAAAGGAGTTTTATGCTGTTTTTGAGCTTCTCTCGCTGAGATAAGGCTGTTTTTGAAACATTGTGTTTCCTGTGAAATTGTCCACACAAAGTGACTTGAAACCACTTTGTCCATGTTGTTTATCCCATTTGCCATAGTAGTGATAAAGAAATTTGTTCGTAAACACTTAGTTTAAGCCTTGGCACTGTAAAGCAGTTTTATGCTGTTTTTGAGCTTCTCTCACTGAGATAAGGCTGTTTTTGAAACATTGTGTTTCCTGTGAAATTGTCCACACAAAGTGACTTGAAACCACTTTGTCCATGTAGTGTATCCCATTTGCCAAAGTTCTCAGTATGAAACTTGTTTGTAAACACTTAGTTTAAGCCGTGGCGCTGTGATGCAGTTTTACATTAGGATGAGAAAGTGAGTCTTGAAATGCTGTTTTCTGTGTAATTGCAGACACAAAGTGAAGCCACATTGGCCATGTAGTGTATCCCATTTGCTGATGAAGAAATTTGTTCGTAAACACTTAGTTTTAGCCGTGGCACTGTAAAGCAGTTTTATGCTGTTTTTGAGCTTCTCTCGCTGAGATAAGGCTGTTTTTGAAACATTGTGTTTCCTTTGAAATTGTCCACACAAAGTGACTTGAAACCACTTTGTCCATGTTGTTCATCCCATTTGCCATAGTAGTGATGAAGAAATTTGTTCGTAAACACTTAGTTTAAGCCTTGGCACTGTAAAGGAGTTTTATGCTGTTTTTGAGCTTCTCTCACTGAGATAAGGCTGTTTTTGAAACATTGTGTTTCCTGTGAAATTGTCCACACAAAGTGACTTGAAACCACTTTGCCCATGTAGTGTATACCATTTGCCAAAGTTCTGAGTATGAAACTTGTTTGTAAACACTTAGTTTAAGCCGTGGCGCTGTGATGCAGTTTTACATTAGGATGAGAAAGTGAGTCTTGAAATGCTGTTTTCTGTGTAATTGCAGACACAAAGTGAAGCCACATTGGCCATGTAGTGTATCCCATTTGCTGATGAAGAAATTTGTTCGTAAACACTTAGTTTAAGCCGTAAAGGAGTTTTATGCTGTTTTTGAGCTTCTCTCGCTGAGATAAGGCTGTTTTTGAAACATTGTGTTTCCTGTGAAATTGTCCACACAAAGTGACTTGAAACCACTTTGTCCATGTTGTTTATCCCATTTGCCATAGTAGTAATGAAGAAATTTGTTCGTAAACACTTAGTTTAAGCCGTAAAGGAGTTTTATGCTGTTTTTGAGCTTCTCTCGCTGAGATAAGGCTGTTTTTGAAACATTGTGTTTCCTGTGAAATTGTCCACACAAAGTGACTTGAAACCACTTTGACCATGTTGTTTATCCCATTTGCCATAGTAGTGATGAAGAAATTTGTTCGTAAACACTTAGTTTAAGCCGTAAAGGAGTTTTATGCTGTTTTTGAGCTTCTCTCGCTGAGATAAGGCTGTTTTTGAAACATTGTGTTTCCTGTGAAATTGTCCACACAAAGTGACTTGAAACCACTTTGTCCATGTTGTTTATCCCATTTGCCATAGTAGTGATGAAGAAATTTGTTCGTAAACACTTAGTTTAAGCCGTAAAGGAGTTTTATGCTGTTTTTGAGCTTCTCTCGCTGAGATAAGGCTGTTTTTGAAACATTGTGTTTCCTGTGAAATTGTCCACACAAAGTGACTTGAAACCACTTTGTCCATGTTGTTTATCCCATTTGCCATAGTAGTGATAAAGAAATTTGTTCGTAAACACTTAGTTTAAGCCTTGGCACTGTAAAGCAGTTTTATGCTGTTTTTGAGCTTCTCTCACTGAGATAAGGCTGTTTTTGAAACATTGTGTTTCCTGTGAAATTGTCCACACAAAGTGACTTGAAACCACTTTGTCCATGTAGTGTATCCCATTTGCCAAAGTTCTCAGTGTGAAACTTGTTTGTAAACACTTAGTTTAAGCCGTGGCGCTGTGATGCAGTTTTACATTAGGATGAGAAAGTGAGTCTTGAAATGCTGTTTTCTGTGTAATTGCAGACACAAAGTGAAGCCACATTGGCCATGTAGTGTATCCCATTTGCTGATGAAGAAATTTGTTCGTAAACACTTAGTTTTAGCCGTGGCACTGTAAAGCAGTTTTATGCTGTTTTTGAGCTTCTCTCGCTGAGATAAGGCTGTTTTTGAAACATTGTGTTTCCTTTGAAATTGTCCACACAAAGTGACTTGAAACCACTTTGTCCATGTTGTTTATCCCATTTGCCATAGTAGTGATGAAGAAATTTGTTCGTAAACACTTAGTTTAAGCCGTAAAGGAGTTTTATGCTGTTTTTGAGCTTCTCTCGCTGAGATAAGGCTGTTTTTGAAACATTGTGTTTCCTGTGAAATTGTCCACACAAAGTGACTTGAAACCACTTTGTCCATGTTGTTTATCCCATTTGCCATAGTAGTGATAAAGAAATTTGTTCGTAAACACTTAGTTTAAGCCTTGGCACTGTAAAGCAGTTTTATGCTGTTTTTGAGCTTCTCTCACTGAGATAAGGCTGTTTTTGAAACATTGTGTTTCCTGTGAAATTGTCCACACAAAGTGACTTGAAACCACTTTGTCCATGTAGTGTATCCCATTTGCCAAAGTTCTCAGTATGAAACTTGTTTGTAAACACTTAGTTTAAGCCGTGGCGCTGTGATGCAGTTTTACATTAGGATGAGAAAGTGAGTCTTGAAATGCTGTTTTCTGTGTAATTGCAGACACAAAGTGAAGCCACATTGGCCATGTAGTGTATCCCATTTGCTGATGAAGAAATTTGTTCGTAAACACTTAGTTTTAGCCGTGGCACTGTAAAGCAGTTTTATGCTGTTTTTGAGCTTCTCTCGCTGAGATAAGGCTGTTTTTGAAACATTGTGTTTCCTTTGAAATTGTCCACACAAAGTGACTTGAAACCACTTTGTCCATGTTGTTCATCCCATTTGCCATAGTAGTGATGAAGAAATTTGTTCGTAAACACTTAGTTTAAGCCTTGGCACTGTAAAGGAGTTTTATGCTGTTTTTGAGCTTCTCTCACTGAGATAAGGCTGTTTTTGAAACATTGTGTTTCCTGTGAAATTGTCCACACAAAGTGACTTGAAACCACTTTGCCCATGTAGTGTATACCATTTGCCAAAGTTCTGAGTATGAAACTTGTTTGTAAACACTTAGTTTAAGCCGTGGCGCTGTGATGCAGTTTTACATTAGGATGAGAAAGTGAGTCTTGAAATGCTGTTTTCTGTGTAATTGCAGACACAAAGTGAAGCCACATTGGCCATGTAGTGTATCCCATTTGCTGATGAAGAAATTTGTTCGTAAACACTTAGTTTAAGCCGTAAAGGAGTTTTATGCTGTTTTTGAGCTTCTCTCGCTGAGATAAGGCTGTTTTTGAAACATTGTGTTTCCTGTGAAATTGTCCACACAAAGTGACTTGAAACCACTTTGTCCATGTTGTTTATCCCATTTGCCATAGTAGTAATGAAGAAATTTGTTCGTAAACACTTAGTTTAAGCCGTAAAGGAGTTTTATGCTGTTTTTGAGCTTCTCTCGCTGAGATAAGGCTGTTTTTGAAACATTGTGTTTCCTGTGAAATTGTCCACACAAAGTGACTTGAAACCACTTTGACCATGTTGTTTATCCCATTTGCCATAGTAGTGATGAAGAAATTTGTTCGTAAACACTTAGTTTAAGCCGTAAAGGAGTTTTATGCTGTTTTTGAGCTTCTCTCGCTGAGATAAGGCTGTTTTTGAAACATTGTGTTTCCTGTGAAATTGTCCACACAAAGTGACTTGAAACCACTTTGTCCATGTTGTTTATCCCATTTGCCATAGTAGTGATGAAGAAATTTGTTCGTAAACACTTAGTTTAAGCCGTAAAGGAGTTTTATGCTGTTTTTGAGCTTCTCTCGCTGAGATAAGGCTGTTTTTGAAACATTGTGTTTCCTGTGAAATTGTCCACACAAAGTGACTTGAAACCACTTTGTCCATGTTGTTTATCCCATTTGCCATAGTAGTGATAAAGAAATTTGTTCGTAAACACTTAGTTTAAGCCTTGGCACTGTAAAGCAGTTTTATGCTGTTTTTGAGCTTCTCTCACTGAGATAAGGCTGTTTTTGAAACATTGTGTTTCCTGTGAAATTGTCCACACAAAGTGACTTGAAACCACTTTGTCCATGTAGTGTATCCCATTTGCCAAAGTTCTCAGTGTGAAACTTGTTTGTAAACACTTAGTTTAAGCCGTGGCGCTGTGATGCAGTTTTACATTAGGATGAGAAAGTGAGTCTTGAAATGCTGTTTTCTGTGTAATTGCAGACACAAAGTGAAGCCACATTGGCCATGTAGTGTATCCCATTTGCTGATGAAGAAATTTGTTCGTAAACACTTAGTTTTAGCCGTGGCACTGTAAAGCAGTTTTATGCTGTTTTTGAGCTTCTCTCGCTGAGATAAGGCTGTTTTTGAAACATTGTGTTTCCTTTGAAATTGTCCACACAAAGTGACTTGAAACCACTTTGTCCATGTTGTTTATCCCATTTGCCATAGTAGTGATGAAGAAATTTGTTCGTAAACACTTAGTTTAAGCCGTAAAGGAGTTTTATGCTGTTTTTGAGCTTCTCTCGCTGAGATAAGGCTGTTTTTGAAACATTGTGTTTCCTGTGAAATTGTCCACACAAAGTGACTTGAAACCACTTTGTCCATGTTGTTTATCCCATTTGCCATAGTAGTGATGAAGAAATTTGTTTCGTAAACACTTAGTTTAAGCCGTAAAGGAGTTTTATGCTGTTTTTGAGCTTCTCTCGCTGAGATAAGGCTGTTTTTGAAACATTGTGTTTCCTGTGAAATTGTCCACACAAAGTGACTTGAAACCACTTTGCCCATGTAGTGTATCCCATTTGCCAAAGTTCTGAGTATGAAACTTGTTTGTAAACACTTAGTTTAAGCCGTGGCGCTGTGATGCAGTTTTACATTAGGATGAGAAAGTGAGTCTTGAAATGCTGTTTTCTGTGTAATTGCAGACACAAAGTGAAGCCACATTGGCCATGTAGTGTATCCCATTTGCTGATGAAGAAATTTGTTCGTAAACACTTAGTTTAAGCCGTGGCACTGTAAAGCAGTTTTATGCTGTTTTTGAGCTTCTCTCGCTGAGATAAGGCTGTTTTTGAAACATTGTGTTTCCTGTGAAATTGTCCACACAAAGTGACTTGAAACCACTTTGTCCATGTTGTTTATCCCATTTGCCATAGTAGTGATGAAGAAATTTGTTCGTAAACACTTAGTTTAAGCCGTAAAGGAGTTTTATGCTGTTTTTGAGCTTCTCTCGCTGAGATAAGGCTGTTTTTGAAACATTGTGTTTCCTGTGAAATTGTCCACACAAAGTGACTTGAAACCACTTTGTCCATGTTGTTTATCCCATTTGCCATAGTAGTGATGAAGAAATTTGTTCGTAAACACTTAGTTTAAGCCGTAAAGGAGTTTTATGCTGTTTTTGAGCTTCTCTCGCTGAGATAAGGCTGTTTTTGAAACATTGTGTTTCCTGTGAAATTGTCCACACAAAGTGACTTGAAACCACTTTGCCCATGTAGTGTATCCCATTTGCCAAAGTTCTGAGTATGAAACTTGTTTGTAAACACTTAGTTTAAGCCGTGGCGCTGTGATGCAGTTTTACATTAGGATGAGAAAGTGAGTCTTGAAATGCTGTTTTCTGTGTAATTGCAGACACAAAGTGAAGCCACATTGGCCATGCAGTGTATACCATTTGCTGATGAAGAAATTTGTTCGTAAACACTTAGTTTAAGCCTTGGCACTGTAAAGGAGTTTTCTGCTGTTTTTGAGCTTCTCTCGCTGAGATAAGGCTGTTTTTGAAACATTGTGTTTCCTGTGAAATTGTCCACACAAAGTGACTTGAAACCACTTTGTCCATGTTGTTTATCCCATTTGCCATAGTAGTGATGAAGAAATTTGTTCGTAAACACTTAGTTTAAGCCGTAAAGGAGTTTTATGCTGTTTTTGAGCTTCTCTCGCTGAGATAAGGCTGTTTTTGAAACATTGTGTTTCCTGTGAAATTGTCCACACAAAGTTACTTGAAACCACTTTGACCATGTTGTTTATCCCATTTGCCATAGTAGTGATGAAGAAATTTGTTCGTAAACACTTAGTTTAAGCCGTAAAGGAGTTTTATGCTGTTTTTGAGCTTCTCTCGCTGAGATAAGGCTGTTTTTGAAACATTGTGTTTCCTGTGAAATTGTCTACACAAAGTGACTTGAAACCACTTTCTCCATGTTGTTTATCCCATTTGCCATAGTAGTGATGAAGAAATTTGTTCGTAAACACTTAGTTTAAGCCGTAAAGGAATTTTATGCTGTTTTTGAGATTCTCTCGCTGAGATAAGGCTGTTTTTGAAACATTGTGTTTCCTGTGAAATTGTCATCACAAAGTGACTTGAAACCACTTTGCCCATGTAGTGTATCCCATTTGCCAAAGTTCTGAGTATGAAACTTGTTTGTAAACACTTAGTTTAAGCCGTGGCGCTGTGATGCAGTTTTACATTAGGATGAGAAAGTGAGTCTTGAAATGCTGTTTTCTGTGTAATTGCAGACACAAAGTGAAGCCACATTGGCCATGTAGTGTATCCCATTTGCTGATGAAGAAATTTGTTCGTAAACACTTAGTTTAAGCCGTAAAGGAGTTTTATGCTGTTTTTGAGCTTCTCTCGCTGAGATAAGGCTGTTTTTGAAACATTGTGTTTCCTGTGAAATTGTCCACACAAAGTGACTTGAAACCACTTTGACCATGTTGTTTATCCCATTTGCCATAGTAGTGATGAAGAAATTTGTTCGGAAACACTTAGTTTAAGCCTTGGCACTGTAAAGGAGTTTTATGCTGTTTTTGAGCTTCTCTCGCTGAGATAAGGCTGTTTTTGAAACATTGTGTTTCCTGTGAAATTGTCATCACAAAGTGACTTGAAACCACTTTGCCCATGTAGTGTATCCCATTTGCCAAAGTTCTGAGTATGAAACTTGTTTGTAAACACTTAGTTTAAGCCGTGGCGCTGTGATGCAGTTTTACATTAGGATGAGAAAGTGAGTCTTGAAATGCTGTTTTCTGTGTAATTGCAGACACAAAGTGAAGCCACATTGGCCATTTAGTGTATCCCATTTACTGATGAAGAAATTTGTTCGTAAACACTTAGTTTAAGCCGTGGCACTGTAAAGCAGTTTTCTGCTGTTTTTGAGCTTCTCTCGCTGAGATAAGGCTGTTTTTGAAACATTGTGTTTCCTGTGAAATTGTCCACACAAAGTGACTTGAAACCACTTTGTCCATGTAGTGTATCCCATTTGCCAAAGTTCTGAGTATGAAACTTGTTCGTAAACACTTTGTTTAAGCCGTAAAGGAGTTTTATGCTGTTTTTGAGCTTCTCTCGCTGAGATAAGGCTGTTTTTGAAACATTGTGTTTCCTGTGAAATTGTCCACACAAAGTGACTTGAAACCACTTTGTCCATGTTGTTTATCCCATTTGCCATAGTAGTGATGAAGAAATTTGTTCGTAAACACTTAGTTTAAGCCGTAAAGGAGTTTTATGCTGTTTTTGAGCTTCTCTCGCTGAGATAAGGCTGTTTTTGAAACATTGTGTTTCCTGTGAAATTGTCCACACAAAGTGACTTGAAACCACTTTGCCCATGTAGTGTATCCCATTTGCCAAAGTTCTGAGTATGAAACTTGTTTGTAAACACTTAGTTTAAGCCGTGGCGCTGTGATGCAGTTTTACATTAGGATGAGAAAGTGAGTCTTGAAATGCTGTTTTCTGTGTAATTGCAGACACAAAGTGAAGCCACATTGGCCATGCAGTGTATACCATTTGCTGATGAAGAAATTTGTTCGTAAACACTTAGTTTAAGCCTTGGCACTGTAAAGGAGTTTTCTGCTGTTTTTGAGCTTCTCTCGCTGAGATAAGGCTGTTTTTGAAACATTGTGTTTCCTGTGAAATTGTCCACACAAAGTGACTTGAAACCACTTTGTCCATGTTGTTTATCCCATTTGCCATAGTAGTGATGAAGAAATTTGTTCGTAAACACTTAGTTTAAGCCGTAAAGGAGTTTTATGCTGTTTTTGAGCTTCTCTCGCTGAGATAAGGCTGTTTTTGAAACATTGTGTTTCCTGTGAAATTGTCCACACAAAGTGACTTGAAACCACTTTGACCATGTTGTTTATCCCATTTGCCATAGTAGTGATGAAGAAATTTGTTCGTAAACACTTAGTTTAAGCCGTAAAGGAGTTTTATGCTGTTTTTGAGCTTCTCTCGCTGAGATAAGGCTGTTTTTGAAACATTGTGTTTCCTGTGAAATTGTCTACACAAAGTGACTTGAAACCACTTTCTCCATGTTGTTTATCCCATTTGCCATAGTAGTGATGAAGAAATTTGTTCGTAAACACTTAGTTTAAGCCGTAAAGGAATTTTATGCTGTTTTTGAGCTTCTCTCGCTGAGATAAGGCTGTTTTTGAAACATTGTGTTTCCTGTGAAATTGTCATCACAAAGTGACTTGAAACCACTTTGCCCATGTAGTGTATCCCATTTGCCAAAGTTCTGAGTATGAAACTTGTTTGTAAACACTTAGTTTAAGCCGTGGCGCTGTGATGCAGTTTTACATTAGGATGAGAAAGTGAGTCTTGAAATGCTGTTTTCTGTGTAATTGCAGACACAAAGTGAAGCCACATTGGCCATGTAGTGTATCCCATTTGCTGATGAAGAAATTTGTTCGTAAACACTTAGTTTAAGCCGTAAAGGAGTTTTATGCTGTTTTTGAGCTTCTCTCGCTGAGATAAGGCTGTTTTTGAAACATTGTGTTTCCTGTGAAATTGTCCACACAAAGTGACTTGAAACCACTTTGACCATGTTGTTTATCCCATTTGCCATAGTAGTGATGAAGAAATTTGTTCGGAAACACTTAGTTTAAGCCTTGGCACTGTAAAGGAGTTTTATGCTGTTTTTGAGCTTCTCTCGCTGAGATAAGGCTGTTTTTGAAACATTGTGTTTCCTGTGAAATTGTCATCACAAAGTGACTTGAAACCACTTTGCCCATGTAGTGTATCCCATTTGCCAAAGTTCTGAGTATGAAACTTGTTTGTAAACACTTAGTTTAAGCCGTGGCGCTGTGATGCAGTTTTACATTAGGATGAGAAAGTGAGTCTTGAAATGCTGTTTTCTGTGTAATTGCAGACACAAAGTGAAGCCACATTGGCCATTTAGTGTATCCCATTTACTGATGAAGAAATTTGTTCGTAAACACTTAGTTTAAGCCGTGGCACTGTAAAGCAGTTTTCTGCTGTTTTTGAGCTTCTCTCGCTGAGATAAGGCTGTTTTTTGAAACATTGTGTTTCCCTGTGAAATTGTCCACACAAAGTGACTTGAAACCACTTTGTCCATGTAGTGTATCCCATTTGCCAAAGTTCTGAGTATGAAACTTGTTCGTTAACACTTTGTTTAAGCCTTGGCACTGTAATGCAGTTTTATGCTGTTTTTGAGCTTCTCTCGCTGAGATAAGGCTGTTTTTGAAACATTGTGTTTCCTGTGAAATTGTCCACACAAAGTGACTTGAAACCACTTTGTCCATGTTGTTTATCCCATTTGCCATAGTAGTGATGAAGAAATTTTGTTCGTAAACACTTAGTTTAAGCCGTAAAGGAGTTTTATGCTGTTTTTTGAGCTTCTCTCGCTGAGATAAGGCTGTTTTTGAAACATTGTGTTTCCTGTGAAATTGTCCACAACAAAGTGACTTGAAACCACTTTGTCCATGTTGTTTATCCCATTTGCCATAGTAGTGATAAAGAAATTTGTTCGTAAACACTTAGTTTAAGCCTTGGCACTGTAAAGCAGTTTTTATGCTGTTTTTGAGCTTCTCTCACTGAGATAAGGCTGTTTTTGAAACATTGTGTTTCCTGTGAAATTGTCCACACAAAGTGACTTGAAACCACTTTGTCCATGTAGTGTATCCCATTTGCCAAAGTTCTCAGTATGAAACTTGTTTGTAAACACTTAGTTTAAGCCGTGGCGCTGTGATGCAGTTTTACATTAGGATGAGAAAGTGAGTCTTGAAATGCTGTTTTCTGTGTAATTGCAGACACAAAGTGAAGCCACATTGGCCATGTAGTGTATCCCATTTGCTGATGAAGAAATTTGTTCGTAAACACTTAGTTTTAGCCGTGGCACTGTAAAGCAGTTTTATGCTGTTTTTGAGCTTCTCTCGCTGAGATAAGGCTGTTTTTGAAACATTGTGTTTCCTTTGAAATTGTCCACACAAAGTGACTTGAAACCACTTTGTCCATGTTGTTTATCCCATTTGCCATAGTAGTGATGAAGAAATTTGTTCGTAAACACTTAGTTTAAGCCGTAAAGGAGTTTTATGCTGTTTTTGAGCTTCTCTCGCTGAGATAAGGCTGTTTTTGAAACATTGTGTTTCCTGTGAAATTGTCCACACAAAGTGACTTGAAACCACTTTGTCCATGTTGTTTATCCCATTTGCCATAGTAGTGATGAAGAAATTTGTTCGTAAACACTTAGTTTAAGCCGTAAAGGAGTTTTATGCTGTTTTTGAGCTTCTCTCGCTGAGATAAGGCTGTTTTTGAAACATTGTGTTTCCTGTGAAATTGTCCACACAAAGTGACTTGAAACCACTTTGTCCATGTTGTTTATCCCATTTGCCATAGTAGTGATGAAGAAATTTGTTCGTAAACACTTAGTTTAAGCCGTAAAGGAGTTTTATGCTGTTTTTGAGCTTCTCTCGCTGAGATAAGGCTGTTTTTGAAACATTGTGTTTCCTGTGAAATTGTCCACACAAAGTGACTTGAAACCACTTTGCCCATGTAGTGTATCCCATTTGCCAAAGTTCTGAGTATGAAACTTGTTTGTAAACACTTAGTTTAAGCCGTGTCGCTGTGATGCAGTTTTACATTAGGATGAGAAAGTGAGTCTTGAAATGCTGTTTTCTGTGTAATTGCAGACACAAAGTGAAGCCACATTGGCCATGTAGTGTATCCCATTTGCTGATGAAGAAATTTGTTCGTAAACACTTAGTTTAAGCCGTGGCACTGTAAAGCAGTTTTCTGCTGTTTTTGAGCTTCTCTCGCTGAGATAAGGCTGTTTTTGAAACATTGTGTTTCCTGTGAAATTGTCCACACAAAGTGATTTGAAACCACTTTGTCCATGTTGTTTATCCCATTTGCCATAGTAGTGATGAAGAAATTTGTTCGTAAACACTTAGTTTAAGCCGTAAAGGAGTTTTATGCTGTTTTTGAGCTTCTCTCGCTGAGATAAAGCTGTTTTTGAAACATTGTGTTTCCTGTGAAATTGTCCACATAAAGTGACTTGAAACCACTTTGTCCATGTTGTTCATCCCATTTGCCATAGTAGTGATGAAGAAATTTGTTCGTAAACACTTAGTTTAAGCCGTAAAGGAGTTTTATGCTGTTTTTGAGCTTCTCTCGCTGAGATAAGGCTGTTTTTGAAACATTGTGTTTCCTGTGAAATTGTCCACACAAAGTGACTTGAAACCACTTTGTCCATGTTGTTTATCCCATTTGCCATAGTAGTAATGAAGAAATTTGTTCGTAAACACTTAGTTTAAGCCGTAAAGGAGTTTTATGCTGTTTTTGAGCTTCTCTCGCTGAGATAAGGCTGTTTTTGAAACATTGTGTTTCCTGTGAAATTGTCCACACAAAGTGACTTGAAACCACTTTGACCATGTTGTTTATCCCATTTGCCATAGTAGTGATGAAGAAATTTGTTCGTAAACACTTAGTTTAAGCCGTAAAGGAGTTTTATGCTGTTTTTGAGCTTCTCTCGCTGAGATAAGGCTGTTTTTGAAACATTGTGTTTCCTGTGAAATTGTCCACACAAAGTGACTTGAAACCACTTTGTCCATGTTGTTTATCCCATTTGCCATAGTAGTGATAAAGAAATTTGTTCGTAAACACTTAGTTTAAGCCTTGGCACTGTAAAGCAGTTTTATGCTGTTTTTGAGCTTCTCTCACTGAGATAAGGCTGT
This sequence comes from Embiotoca jacksoni, assembly GCF_022577435.1. NCBI lineage: Eukaryota > Metazoa > Chordata > Actinopteri > Embiotocidae > Embiotoca > Embiotoca jacksoni. The sequence continues at coordinate 52,621 of NW_027185282.1, read as the reverse complement.
TTTTGAAACATTGTGTTTCCTGTGAAATTGTCCACACAAAGTGACTTGAAACCACTTTGTCCATGTAGTGTATCCCATTTGCCAAAGTTCTCAGTGTGAAACTTGTTTGTAAACACTTAGTTTAAGCCGTGGCGCTGTGATGCAGTTTTACATTAGGATGAGAAAGTGAGTCTTGAAATGCTGTTTTCTGTGTAATTGCAGACACAAAGTGAAGCCACATTGGCCATGTAGTGTATCCCATTTGCTGATGAAGAAATTTGTTCGTAAACACTTAGTTTTAGCCGTGGCACTGTAAAGCAGTTTTATGCTGTTTTTGAGCTTCTCTCGCTGAGATAAGGCTGTTTTTGAAACATTGTGTTTCCTTTGAAATTGTCCACACAAAGTGACTTGAAACCACTTTGTCCATGTTGTTTATCCCATTTGCCATAGTAGTGATGAAGAAATTTGTTCGTAAACACTTAGTTTAAGCCGTAAAGGAGTTTTATGCTGTTTTTGAGCTTCTCTCGCTGAGATAAGGCTGTTTTTGAAACATTGTGTTTCCTGTGAAATTGTCCACACAAAGTGACTTGAAACCACTTTGTCCATGTTGTTTATCCCATTTGCCATAGTAGTGATGAAGAAATTTGTTCGTAAACACTTAGTTTAAGCCGTAAAGGAGTTTTATGCTGTTTTTGAGCTTCTCTCGCTGAGATAAGGCTGTTTTTGAAACATTGTGTTTCCTGTGAAATTGTCCACACAAAGTGACTTGAAACCACTTTGCCCATGTAGTGTATCCCATTTGCCAAAGTTCTGAGTATGAAACTTGTTTGTAAACACTTAGTTTAAGCCGTGGCGCTGTGATGCAGTTTTACATTAGGATGAGAAAGTGAGTCTTGAAATGCTGTTTTCTGTGTAATTGCAGACACAAAGTGAAGCCACATTGGCCATGTAGTGTATCCCATTTGCTGATGAAGAAATTTGTTCGTAAACACTTAGTTTAAGCCGTGGCACTGTAAAGCAGTTTTCTGCTGTTTTTGAGCTTCTCTCGCTGAGATAAGGCTGTTTTTGAAACATTGTGTTTCCTGTGAAATTGTCCACACAAAGTGACTTGAAACCACTTTGTCCATGTTGTTTATCCCATTTGCCATAGTAGTGATGAAGAAATTTGTTCGTAAACACTTAGTTTAAGCCGTAAAGGAGTTTTATGCTGTTTTTGAGCTTCTCTCGCTGAGATAAAGCTGTTTTTGAAACATTGTGTTTCCTGTGAAATTGTCCACATAAAGTGACTTGAAACCACTTTGTCCATGTTGTTCATCCCATTTGCCATAGTAGTGATGAAGAAATTTGTTCGTAAACACTTAGTTTAAGCCGTAAAGGAGTTTTATGCTGTTTTTGAGCTTCTCTCGCTGAGATAAGGCTGTTTTTGAAACATTGTGTTTCCTGTAAAATTGTCCACACAAAGTGACTTGAAACCACTTTGACCATGTTGTTTATCCCATTTGCCATAGTAGTGATGAAGAAATTTGTTCGTAAACACTTAGTTTAAGCCGTAAAGGAGTTTTATGCTGTTTTTGAGCTTCTCTCGCTGAGATAAGGCTGTTTTTGAAACATTGTGTTTCCTGTGAAATTGTCCACACAAAGTGACTTGAAACCACTTTGTCCATGTTGTTTATCCCATTTGCCATAGTAGTGATGAAGAAATTTGTTCGTAAACACTTAGTTTAAGCCGTAAAGGAGTTTTATGCTGTTTTTGAGCTTCTCTCGCTGAGATAAGGCTGTTTTTGAAACATTGTGTTTCCTGTGAAATTGTCCACACAAAGTGACTTGAAACCACTTTGTCCATGTTGTTTATCCCATTTGCCATAGTAGTGATAAAGAAATTTGTTCGTAAACACTTAGTTTAAGCCTTGGCACTGTAAAGCAGTTTTATGCTGTTTTTGAGCTTCTCTCACTGAGATAAGGCTGTTTTTGAAACATTGTGTTTCCTGTGAAATTGTCCACACAAAGTGACTTGAAACCACTTTGTCCATGTAGTGTATCCCATTTGCCAAAGTTCTCAGTATGAAACTTGTTTGTAAACACTTAGTTTAAGCCGTGGCGCTGTGATGCAGTTTTACATTAGGATGAGAAAGTGAGTCTTGAAATGCTGTTTTCTGTGTAATTGCAGACACAAAGTGAAGCCACATTGGCCATGTAGTGTATCCCATTTGCTGATGAAGAAATTTGTTCGTAAACACTTAGTTTTAGCCGTGGCACTGTAAAGCAGTTTTATGCTGTTTTTGAGCTTCTCTCGCTGAGATAAGGCTGTTTTTGAAACATTGTGTTTCCTTTGAAATTGTCCACACAAAGTGACTTGAAACCACTTTGTCCATGTTGTTCATCCCATTTGCCATAGTAGTGATGAAGAAATTTGTTCGTAAACACTTAGTTTAAGCCTTGGCACTGTAAAGGAGTTTTATGCTGTTTTTGAGCTTCTCTCACTGAGATAAGGCTGTTTTTGAAACATTGTGTTTCCTGTGAAATTGTCCACACAAAGTGACTTGAAACCACTTTGCCCATGTAGTGTATACCATTTGCCAAAGTTCTGAGTATGAAACTTGTTTGTAAACACTTAGTTTAAGCCGTGGCGCTGTGATGCAGTTTTACATTAGGATGAGAAAGTGAGTCTTGAAATGCTGTTTTCTGTGTAATTGCAGACACAAAGTGAAGCCACATTGGCCATGTAGTGTATCCCATTTGCTGATGAAGAAATTTGTTCGTAAACACTTAGTTTAAGCCGTAAAGGAGTTTTATGCTGTTTTTGAGCTTCTCTCGCTGAGATAAGGCTGTTTTTGAAACATTGTGTTTCCTGTGAAATTGTCCACACAAAGTGACTTGAAACCACTTTGTCCATGTTGTTTATCCCATTTGCCATAGTAGTAATGAAGAAATTTGTTCGTAAACACTTAGTTTAAGCCGTAAAGGAGTTTTATGCTGTTTTTGAGCTTCTCTCGCTGAGATAAGGCTGTTTTTGAAACATTGTGTTTCCTGTGAAATTGTCCACACAAAGTGACTTGAAACCACTTTGACCATGTTGTTTATCCCATTTGCCATAGTAGTGATGAAGAAATTTGTTCGTAAACACTTAGTTTAAGCCGTAAAGGAGTTTTATGCTGTTTTTGAGCTTCTCTCGCTGAGATAAGGCTGTTTTTGAAACATTGTGTTTCCTGTGAAATTGTCCACACAAAGTGACTTGAAACCACTTTGTCCATGTTGTTTATCCCATTTGCCATAGTAGTGATGAAGAAATTTGTTCGTAAACACTTAGTTTAAGCCGTAAAGGAGTTTTATGCTGTTTTTGAGCTTCTCTCGCTGAGATAAGGCTGTTTTTGAAACATTGTGTTTCCTGTGAAATTGTCCACACAAAGTGACTTGAAACCACTTTGTCCATGTTGTTTATCCCATTTGCCATAGTAGTGATAAAGAAATTTGTTCGTAAACACTTAGTTTAAGCCTTGGCACTGTAAAGCAGTTTTATGCTGTTTTTGAGCTTCTCTCACTGAGATAAGGCTGTTTTTGAAACATTGTGTTTCCTGTGAAATTGTCCACACAAAGTGACTTGAAACCACTTTGTCCATGTAGTGTATCCCATTTGCCAAAGTTCTCAGTGTGAAACTTGTTTGTAAACACTTAGTTTAAGCCGTGGCGCTGTGATGCAGTTTTACATTAGGATGAGAAAGTGAGTCTTGAAATGCTGTTTTCTGTGTAATTGCAGACACAAAGTGAAGCCACATTGGCCATGTAGTGTATCCCATTTGCTGATGAAGAAATTTGTTCGTAAACACTTAGTTTTAGCCGTGGCACTGTAAAGCAGTTTTATGCTGTTTTTGAGCTTCTCTCGCTGAGATAAGGCTGTTTTTGAAACATTGTGTTTCCTTTGAAATTGTCCACACAAAGTGACTTGAAACCACTTTGTCCATGTTGTTTATCCCATTTGCCATAGTAGTGATGAAGAAATTTGTTCGTAAACACTTAGTTTAAGCCGTAAAGGAGTTTTATGCTGTTTTTGAGCTTCTCTCGCTGAGATAAGGCTGTTTTTGAAACATTGTGTTTCCTGTGAAATTGTCCACACAAAGTGACTTGAAACCACTTTGTCCATGTTGTTTATCCCATTTGCCATAGTAGTGATAAAGAAATTTGTTCGTAAACACTTAGTTTAAGCCTTGGCACTGTAAAGCAGTTTTATGCTGTTTTTGAGCTTCTCTCACTGAGATAAGGCTGTTTTTGAAACATTGTGTTTCCTGTGAAATTGTCCACACAAAGTGACTTGAAACCACTTTGTCCATGTAGTGTATCCCATTTGCCAAAGTTCTCAGTATGAAACTTGTTTGTAAACACTTAGTTTAAGCCGTGGCGCTGTGATGCAGTTTTACATTAGGATGAGAAAGTGAGTCTTGAAATGCTGTTTTCTGTGTAATTGCAGACACAAAGTGAAGCCACATTGGCCATGTAGTGTATCCCATTTGCTGATGAAGAAATTTGTTCGTAAACACTTAGTTTTAGCCGTGGCACTGTAAAGCAGTTTTATGCTGTTTTTGAGCTTCTCTCGCTGAGATAAGGCTGTTTTTGAAACATTGTGTTTCCTTTGAAATTGTCCACACAAAGTGACTTGAAACCACTTTGTCCATGTTGTTCATCCCATTTGCCATAGTAGTGATGAAGAAATTTGTTCGTAAACACTTAGTTTAAGCCTTGGCACTGTAAAGGAGTTTTATGCTGTTTTTGAGCTTCTCTCACTGAGATAAGGCTGTTTTTGAAACATTGTGTTTCCTGTGAAATTGTCCACACAAAGTGACTTGAAACCACTTTGCCCATGTAGTGTATACCATTTGCCAAAGTTCTGAGTATGAAACTTGTTTGTAAACACTTAGTTTAAGCCGTGGCGCTGTGATGCAGTTTTACATTAGGATGAGAAAGTGAGTCTTGAAATGCTGTTTTCTGTGTAATTGCAGACACAAAGTGAAGCCACATTGGCCATGTAGTGTATCCCATTTGCTGATGAAGAAATTTGTTCGTAAACACTTAGTTTAAGCCGTAAAGGAGTTTTATGCTGTTTTTGAGCTTCTCTCGCTGAGATAAGGCTGTTTTTGAAACATTGTGTTTCCTGTGAAATTGTCCACACAAAGTGACTTGAAACCACTTTGTCCATGTTGTTTATCCCATTTGCCATAGTAGTAATGAAGAAATTTGTTCGTAAACACTTAGTTTAAGCCGTAAAGGAGTTTTATGCTGTTTTTGAGCTTCTCTCGCTGAGATAAGGCTGTTTTTGAAACATTGTGTTTCCTGTGAAATTGTCCACACAAAGTGACTTGAAACCACTTTGACCATGTTGTTTATCCCATTTGCCATAGTAGTGATGAAGAAATTTGTTCGTAAACACTTAGTTTAAGCCGTAAAGGAGTTTTATGCTGTTTTTGAGCTTCTCTCGCTGAGATAAGGCTGTTTTTGAAACATTGTGTTTCCTGTGAAATTGTCCACACAAAGTGACTTGAAACCACTTTGTCCATGTTGTTTATCCCATTTGCCATAGTAGTGATGAAGAAATTTGTTCGTAAACACTTAGTTTAAGCCGTAAAGGAGTTTTATGCTGTTTTTGAGCTTCTCTCGCTGAGATAAGGCTGTTTTTGAAACATTGTGTTTCCTGTGAAATTGTCCACACAAAGTGACTTGAAACCACTTTGTCCATGTTGTTTATCCCATTTGCCATAGTAGTGATAAAGAAATTTGTTCGTAAACACTTAGTTTAAGCCTTGGCACTGTAAAGCAGTTTTATGCTGTTTTTGAGCTTCTCTCACTGAGATAAGGCTGTTTTTGAAACATTGTGTTTCCTGTGAAATTGTCCACACAAAGTGACTTGAAACCACTTTGTCCATGTAGTGTATCCCATTTGCCAAAGTTCTCAGTGTGAAACTTGTTTGTAAACACTTAGTTTAAGCCGTGGCGCTGTGATGCAGTTTTACATTAGGATGAGAAAGTGAGTCTTGAAATGCTGTTTTCTGTGTAATTGCAGACACAAAGTGAAGCCACATTGGCCATGTAGTGTATCCCATTTGCTGATGAAGAAATTTGTTCGTAAACACTTAGTTTTAGCCGTGGCACTGTAAAGCAGTTTTATGCTGTTTTTGAGCTTCTCTCGCTGAGATAAGGCTGTTTTTGAAACATTGTGTTTCCTTTGAAATTGTCCACACAAAGTGACTTGAAACCACTTTGTCCATGTTGTTTATCCCATTTGCCATAGTAGTGATGAAGAAATTTGTTCGTAAACACTTAGTTTAAGCCGTAAAGGAGTTTTATGCTGTTTTTGAGCTTCTCTCGCTGAGATAAGGCTGTTTTTGAAACATTGTGTTTCCTGTGAAATTGTCCACACAAAGTGACTTGAAACCACTTTGTCCATGTTGTTTATCCCATTTGCCATAGTAGTGATGAAGAAATTTGTTCGTAAACACTTAGTTTAAGCCGTAAAGGAGTTTTATGCTGTTTTTGAGCTTCTCTCGCTGAGATAAGGCTGTTTTTGAAACATTGTGTTTCCTGTGAAATTGTCCACACAAAGTGACTTGAAACCACTTTGCCCATGTAGTGTATCCCATTTGCCAAAGTTCTGAGTATGAAACTTGTTTGTAAACACTTAGTTTAAGCCGTGGCGCTGTGATGCAGTTTTACATTAGGATGAGAAAGTGAGTCTTGAAATGCTGTTTTCTGTGTAATTGCAGACACAAAGTGAAGCCACATTGGCCATGTAGTGTATCCCATTTGCTGATGAAGAAATTTGTTCGTAAACACTTAGTTTAAGCCGTGGCACTGTAAAGCAGTTTTCTGCTGTTTTTGAGCTTCTCTCGATGAGATAAGGCTGTTTTTGAAACATTGTGTTTCCTGTGAAATTGTCCACACAAAGTGACTTGAAACCACTTTGTCCATGTTGTTTATCCCATTTGCCATAGTAGTGATGAAGAAATTTGTTCGTAAACACTTAGTTTAAGCCGTAAAGGATTTTTATGCTGTTTTTGAGCTTCTCTCGCTGAGATAAAGCTGTTTTTGAAACATTGTGTTTCCTGTGAAATTGTCCACATAAAGTGACTTGAAACCACTTTGTCCATGTTGTTCATCCCATTTGCCATAGTAGTGATGAAGAAATTTGTTCGTAAACACTTAGTTTAAGCCTTGGCACTGTAAAGGAGTTTTATGCTGTTTTTGAGCTTCTCTCGCTGAGATAAGGCTGTTTTTGAAACATTGTGTTTCCTGTGAAATTGTCCACACAAAGTGACTTGAAACCACTTTGTCCATGTTGTTTATCCCATTTGCCATAGTAGTGATGAAGAAATTTGTTCGTAAACACTTAGTTTAAGCCGTAAAGGAGTTTTATGCTGTTTTTGAGCTTCTCTCGCTGAGATAAGGCTGTTTTTGAAACATTGTGTTTCCTGTGAAATTGTCCACACAAAGTGACTTGAAACCACTTTGACCATGTTGTTTATCCCATTTGCCATAGTAGTGATGAAGAAATTTGTTCGTAAACACTTAGTTTAAGCCGTAAAGGAGTTTTATGCTGTTTTTGAGCTTCTCTCGCTGAGATAAGGCTGTTTTTGAAACATTGTGTTTCCTGTGAAATTGTCTACACAAAGTGACTTGAAACCACTTTGTCCATGTTGTTTATCCCATTTGCCATAGTAGTGATGAAGAAATTTGTTCGTAAACACTTAGTTTAAGCCGTAAAGGAATTTTATGCTGTTTTTGAGCTTCTCTCGCTGAGATAAGGCTGTTTTTGAAACATTGTGTTTCCTGTGAAATTGTCATCACAAAGTGACTTGAAACCACTTTGCCCATGTAGTGTATCCCATTTGCCAAAGTTCTGAGTATGAAACTTGTTTGTAAACACTTAGTTTAAGCCGTGGCGCTGTGATGCAGTTTTACATTAGGATGAGAAAGTGAGTCTTGAAATGCTGTTTTCTGTGTAATTGCAGACACAAAGTGAAGCCACATTGGCCATGTAGTGTATCCCATTTGCTGATGAAGAAATTTGTTCGTAAACACTTAGTTTAAGCCGTAAAGGAGTTTTATGCTGTTTTTGAGCTTCTCTCGCTGAGATAAGGCTGTTTTTGAAACATTGTGTTTCCTGTGAAATTGTCCACACAAAGTGACTTGAAACCACTTTGACCATGTTGTTTATCCCATTTGCCATAGTAGTGATGAAGAAATTTGTTCGTAAACACTTAGTTTAAGCCTTGGCACTGTAAAGGAGTTTTATGCTGTTTTTGAGCTTCTCTCGCTGAGATAAGGCTGTTTTTGAAACATTGTGTTTCCTGTGAAATTGTCATCACAAAGTGACTTGAAACCACTTTGCCCATGTAGTGTATCCCATTTGCCAAAGTTCTGAGTATGAAACTTGTTTGTAAACACTTAGTTTAAGCCGTGGCGCTGTGATGCAGTTTTACATTAGGATGAGAAAGTGAGTCTTGAAATGCTGTTTTCTGTGTAATTGCAGACACAAAGTGAAGCCACATTGGCCATGTAGTGTATCCCATTTGCTGATGAAGAAATTTGTTCGTAAAACACTTAGTTTAAGCCGTGGCACTGTAAAGCAGTTTTATGCTGTTTTTGAGCTTCTCTCGCTGAGATAAGGCTGTTTTTGAAACATTGTGTTTCCTGTGAAATTGTCCACACAAAGTGACTTGAAACCACTTTGTCCATGTTGTTTATCCCATTTGCCATAGTAGTGATGAAGAAATTTGTTCGTAAACACTTAGTTTAAGCCGTAAAGGAGTTTTATGCTGTTTTTGAGCTTCTCTCGCTGAGATAAGGCTGTTTTTGAAACATTGTGTTTCCTGTGAAATTGTCCACACAAAGTGACTTGAAACCACTTTGTCCATGTTGTTTATCCCATTTGCCATAGTAGTGATGAAGAAATTTGTTCGTAAACACTTAGTTTAAGCCGTAAAGGAGTTTTATGCTGTTTTTGAGCTTCTCTCGCTGAGATAAGGCTGTTTTTGAAACATTGTGTTTCCTGTGAAATTGTCCACACAAAGTGACTTGAAACCACTTTGCCCATGTAGTGTATCCCATTTGCCAAAGTTCTGAGTATGAAACTTGTTTGTAAACACTTAGTTTAAGCCGTGGCGCTGTGATGCAGTTTTACATTAGGATGAGAAAGTGAGTCTTGAAATGCTGTTTTCTGTGTAATTGCAGACACAAAGTGAAGCCACATTGGCCATGCAGTGTATACCATTTGCTGATGAAGAAATTTGTTCGTAAACACTTAGTTTAAGCCTTGGCACTGTAAAGGAGTTTTCTGCTGTTTTTGAGCTTCTCTCGCTGAGATAAGGCTGTTTTTGAAACATTGTGTTTCCTGTGAAATTGTCCACACAAAGTGACTTGAAACCACTTTGTCCATGTTGTTTATCCCATTTGCCATAGTAGTGATGAAGAAATTTGTTCGTAAACACTTAGTTTAAGCCGTAAAGGAGTTTTATGCTGTTTTTGAGCTTCTCTCGCTGAGATAAGGCTGTTTTTGAAACATTGTGTTTCCTGTGAAATTGTCCACACAAAGTGACTTGAAACCACTTTGACCATGTTGTTTATCCCATTTGCCATAGTAGTGATGAAGAAATTTGTTCGTAAACACTTAGTTTAAGCCGTAAAGGAGTTTTATGCTGTTTTTGAGCTTCTCTCGCTGAGATAAGGCTGTTTTTGAAACATTGTGTTTCCTGTGAAATTGTCTACACAAAGTGACTTGAAACCACTTTCTCCATGTTGTTTATCCCATTTGCCATAGTAGTGATGAAGAAATTTGTTCGTAAACACTTAGTTTAAGCCGTAAAGGAATTTTATGCTGTTTTTGAGCTTCTCTCGCTGAGATAAGGCTGTTTTTGAAACATTGTGTTTCCTGTGAAATTGTCATCACAAAGTGACTTGAAACCACTTTGCCCATGTAGTGTATCCCATTTGCCAAAGTTCTGAGTATGAAACTTGTTTGTAAACACTTAGTTTAAGCCGTGGCGCTGTGATGCAGTTTTACATTAGGATGAGAAAGTGAGTCTTGAAATGCTGTTTTCTGTGTAATTGCAGACACAAAGTGAAGCCACATTGGCCATGTAGTGTATCCCATTTGCTGATGAAGAAATTTGTTCGTAAACACTTAGTTTAAGCCGTAAAGGAGTTTTATGCTGTTTTTGAGCTTCTCTCGCTGAGATAAGGCTGTTTTTGAAACATTGTGTTTCCTGTGAAATTGTCCACACAAAGTGACTTGAAACCACTTTGACCATGTTGTTTATCCCATTTGCCATAGTAGTGATGAAGAAATTTGTTCGGAAACACTTAGTTTAAGCCTTGGCACTGTAAAGGAGTTTTATGCTGTTTTTGAGCTTCTCTCGCTGAGATAAGGCTGTTTTTGAAACATTGTGTTTCCTGTGAAATTGTCATCACAAAGTGACTTGAAACCACTTTGCCCATGTAGTGTATCCCATTTGCCAAAGTTCTGAGTATGAAACTTGTTTGTAAACACTTAGTTTAAGCCGTGGCGCTGTGATGCAGTTTTACATTAGGATGAGAAAGTGAGTCTTGAAATGCTGTTTTCTGTGTAATTGCAGACACAAAGTGAAGCCACATTGGCCATTTAGTGTATCCCATTTACTGATGAAGAAATTTGTTCGTAAACACTTAGTTTAAGCCGTGGCACTGTAAAGCAGTTTTCTGCTGTTTTTGAGCTTCTCTCGCTGAGATAAGGCTGTTTTTGAAACATTGTGTTTCCTGTGAAATTGTCCACACAAAGTGACTTGAAACCACTTTGTCCATGTAGTGTATCCCATTTGCCAAAGTTCTGAGTATGAAACTTGTTCGTAAACACTTTGTTTAAGCCTTGGCACTGTAATGCAGTTTTATGCTGTTTTTGAGCTTCTCTCGCTGAGATAAGGCTGTTTTTGAAACATTGTGTTTCCTGTGAAATTGTCCACACAAAGTGACTTGAAACCACTTTGTCCATGTTGTTTATCCCATTTGCCATAGTAGTGATGAAGAAATTTGTTCGTAAACACTTAGTTTAAGCCGTAAAGGAGTTTTATGCTGTTTTTGAGCTTCTCTCGCTGAGATAAGGCTGTTTTTGAAACATTGTGTTTCCTGTGAAATTGTCCACACAAAGTGACTTGAAACCACTTTGTCCATGTTGTTTATCCCATTTGCCATAGTAGTGATAAAGAAATTTGTTCGTAAACACTTAGTTTAAGCCTTGGCACTGTAAAGCAGTTTTATGCTGTTTTTGAGCTTCTCTCACTGAGATAAGGCTGTTTTTGAAACATTGTGTTTCCTGTGAAATTGTCCACACAAAGTGACTTGAAACCACTTTGTCCATGTAGTGTATCCCATTTGCCAAAGTTCTCAGTATGAAACTTGTTTGTAAACACTTAGTTTAAGCCGTGGCGCTGTGATGCAGTTTTACATTAGGATGAGAAAGTGAGTCTTGAAATGCTGTTTTCTGTGTAATTGCAGACACAAAGTGAAGCCACATTGGCCATGTAGTGTATCCCATTTGCTGATGAAGAAATTTGTTCGTAAACACTTAGTTTTAGCCGTGGCACTGTAAAGCAGTTTTATGCTGTTTTTGAGCTTCTCTCGCTGAGATAAGGCTGTTTTTGAAACATTGTGTTTCCTTTGAAATTGTCCACACAAAGTGACTTGAAACCACTTTGTCCATGTTGTTTATCCCATTTGCCATAGTAGTGATGAAGAAATTTGTTCCTAAACACTTAGTTTAAGCCGTAAAGGAATTTTATGCTGTTTTTGAGCTTCTCTCGCTGAGATAAGGCTGTTTTTGAAACATTGCGTTTCCTGTGAAATTGTCATCACAAAGTGACTTGAAACCACTTTGCCCATGTAGTGTATCCCATTTGCCAAAGTTCTGAGTATGAAACTTGTTTGTAAACACTTAGTTTAAGCCGTGGCGCTGTGATGCAGTTTTACATTAGGATGAGAAAGTGAGTCTTGAAATGCTGTTTTCTGTGTAATTGCAGACACAAAGTGAAGCCACATTGGCCATGTAGTGTATCCCATTTGCTGATGAAGAAATTTGTTCGTAAACACTTAGTTTAAGCCGTAAAGGAGTTTTATGCTGTTTTTGAGCTTCTCTCGCTGAGATAAGGCTGTTTTTGAAACATTGTGTTTCCTGTGAAATTGTCCACACAAAGTGACTTGAAACCACTTTGACCATGTTGTTTATCCCATTTGCCATAGTAGTGATGAAGAAATTTGTTCGTAAACACTTAGTTTAAGCCTTGGCACTGTAAAGGAGTTTTATGCTGTTTTTGAGCTTCTCTCGCTGAGATAAGGCTGTTTTTGAAACATTGTGTTTCCTGTGAAATTGTCATCACAAAGTGACTTGAAACCACTTTGCCCATGTAGTGTATCCCATTTGCCAAAGTTCTGAGTATGAAACTTGTTTGTAAACACTTAGTTTAAGCCGTGGCGCTGTGATGCAGTTTTACATTAGGATGAGAAAGTGAGTCTTGAAATGCTGTTTTCTGTGTAATTGCAGACACAAAGTGAAGCCACATTGGCCATGTAGTGTATCCCATTTGCTGATGAAGAAATTTGTTCGTAAACACTTAGTTTAAGCCGTGGCACTGTAAAGCAGTTTTATGCTGTTTTTGAGCTTCTCTCGCTGAGATAAGGCTGTTTTTGAAACATTGTGTTTCCTGTGAAATTGTCCACACAAAGTGACTTGAAACCACTTTGTCCATGTTGTTTATCCCATTTGCCATAGTAGTGATGAAGAAATTTGTTCGTAAACACTTAGTTTAAGCCGTAAAGGAGTTTTATGCTGTTTTTGAGCTTCTCTCGCTGAGATAAGGCTGTTTTTGAAACATTGTGTTTCCTGTGAAATTGTCCACACAAAGTGACTTGAAACCACTTTGTCCATGTTGTTTATCCCATTTGCCATAGTAGTGATGAAGAAATTTGTTCGTAAACACTTAGTTTAAGCCGTAAAGGAGTTTTATGCTGTTTTTGAGCTTCTCTCGCTGAGATAAGGCTGTTTTTGAAACATTGTGTTTCCTGTGAAATTGTCCACACAAAGTGACTTGAAACCACTTTGCCCATGTAGTGTATCCCATTTGCCAAAGTTCTGAGTATGAAACTTGTTTGTAAACACTTAGTTTAAGCCGTGGCGCTGTGATGCAGTTTTACATTAGGATGAGAAAGTGAGTCTTGAAATGCTGTTTTCTGTGTAATTGCAGACACAAAGTGAAGCCACATTGGCCATGCAGTGTATACCATTTGCTGATGAAGAAATTTGTTCGTAAACACTTAGTTTAAGCCTTGGCACTGTAAAGGAGTTTTCTGCTGTTTTTGAGCTTCTCTCGCTGAGATAAGGCTGTTTTTGAAACATTGTGTTTCCTGTGAAATTGTCCACACAAAGTGACTTGAAACCACTTTGTCCATGTTGTTTATCCCATTTGCCATAGTAGTGATGAAGAAATTTGTTCGTAAACACTTAGTTTAAGCCGTAAAGGAGTTTTATGCTGTTTTTGAGCTTCTCTCGCTGAGATAAGGCTGTTTTTGAAACATTGTGTTTCCTGTGAAATTGTCCACACAAAGTGACTTGAAACCACTTTGACCATGTTGTTTATCCCATTTGCCATAGTAGTGATGAAGAAATTTGTTCGTAAACACTTAGTTTAAGCCGTAAAGGAGTTTTATGCTGTTTTTGAGCTTCTCTCGCTGAGATAAGGCTGTTTTTGAAACATTGTGTTTCCTGTGAAATTGTCCACACAAAGTGACTTGAAACCACTTTCTCCATGTTGTTTATCCCATTTGCCATAGTAGTGATGAAGAAATTTGTTCGTAAACACTTAGTTTAAGCCGTAAAGGAATTTTATGCTGTTTTTGAGCTTCTCTCGCTGAGATAAGGCTGTTTTTGAAACATTGTGTTTCCTGTGAAATTGTCATCACAAAGTGACTTGAAACCACTTTGCCCATGTAGTGTATCCCATTTGCCAAAGTTCTGAGTATGAAACTTGTTTGTAAACACTTAGTTTAAGCCGTGGCGCTGTGATGCAGTTTTACATTAGGATGAGAAAGTGAGTCTTGAAATGCTGTTTTCTGTGTAATTGCAGACACAAAGTGAAGCCACATTGGCCATGTAGTGTATCCCATTTGCTGATGAAGAAATTTGTTCGTAAACACTTAGTTTAAGCCGTAAAGGAGTTTTATGCTGTTTTTGAGCTTCTCTCGCTGAGATAAGGCTGTTTTTGAAACATTGTGTTTCCTGTGAAATTGTCCACACAAAGTGACTTGAAACCACTTTGACCATGTTGTTTATCCCATTTGCCATAGTAGTGATGAAGAAATTTGTTCGGAAACACTTAGTTTAAGCCTTGGCACTGTAAAGGAGTTTTATGCTGTTTTTGAGCTTCTCTCGCTGAGATAAGGCTGTTTTTGAAACATTGTGTTTCCTGTGAAATTGTCATCACAAAGTGACTTGAAACCACTTTGCCCATGTAGTGTATCCCATTTGCCAAAGTTCTGAGTATGAAACTTGTTTGTAAACACTTAGTTTAAGCCGTGGCGCTGTGATGCAGTTTTACATTAGGATGAGAAAGTGAGTCTTGAAATGCTGTTTTCTGTGTAATTGCAGACACAAAGTGAAGCCACATTGGCCATTTAGTGTATCCCATTTACTGATGAAGAAATTTGTTCGTAAACACTTAGTTTAAGCCGTGGCACTGTAAAGCAGTTTTCTGCTGTTTTTGAGCTTCTCTCGCTGAGATAAGGCTGTTTTTGAAACATTGTGTTTCCTGTGAAATTGTCCACACAAAGTGACTTGAAACCACTTTGTCCATGTAGTGTATCCCATTTGCCAAAGTTCTGAGTATGAAACTTGTTCGTAAACACTTTGTTTAAGCCTTGGCACTGTAATGCAGTTTTATGCTGTTTTTGAGCTTCTCTCGCTGAGATAAGGCTGTTTTTGAAACATTGTGTTTCCTGTGAAATTGTCCACACAAAGTGACTTGAAACCACTTTGTCCATGTTGTTTATCCCATTTGCCATAGTAGTGATGAAGAAATTTGTTCGTAAACACTTAGTTTAAGCCGTAAAGGAGTTTTATGCTGTTTTTGAGCTTCTCTCGCTGAGATAAGGCTGTTTTTGAAACATTGTGTTTCCTGTGAAATTGTCCACACAAAGTGACTTGAAACCACTTTGTCCATGTTGTTTATCCCATTTGCCATAGTAGTGATAAAGAAATTTGTTCGTAAACACTTAGTTTAAGCCTTGGCACTGTAAAGCAGTTTTATGCTGTTTTTGAGCTTCTCTCACTGAGATAAGGCTGTTTTTGAAACATTGTGTTTCCTGTGAAATTGTCCACACAAAGTGACTTGAAACCACTTTGTCCATGTAGTGTATCCCATTTGCCAAAGTTCTCAGTATGAAACTTGTTTGTAAACACTTAGTTTAAGCCGTGGCGCTGTGATGCAGTTTTACATTAGGATGAGAAAGTGAGTCTTGAAATGCTGTTTTCTGTGTAATTGCAGACACAAAGTGAAGCCACATTGGCCATGTAGTGTATCCCATTTGCTGATGAAGAAATTTGTTCGTAAACACTTAGTTTTAGCCGTGGCACTGTAAAGCAGTTTTATGCTGTTTTTGAGCTTCTCTCGCTGAGATAAGGCTGTTTTTGAAACATTGTGTTTCCTTTGAAATTGTCCACACAAAGTGACTTGAAACCACTTTGTCCATGTTGTTTATCCCATTTGCCATAGTAGTGATGAAGAAATTTGTTCGTAAACACTTAGTTTAAGCCGTAAAGGAGTTTTATGCTGTTTTTGAGCTTCTCTCGCTGAGATAAGGCTGTTTTTGAAACATTGTGTTTCCTGTGAAATTGTCCACACAAAGTGACTTGAAACCACTTTGTCCATGTTGTTTATCCCATTTGCCATAGTAGTGATGAAGAAATTTGTTCGTAAACACTTAGTTTAAGCCGTAAAGGAGTTTTATGCTGTTTTTGAGCTTCTCTCGCTGAGATAAGGCTGTTTTTGAAACATTGTGTTTCCTGTGAAATTGTCCACACAAAGTGACTTGAAACCACTTTGCCCATGTAGTGTATCCCATTTGCCAAAGTTCTGAGTATGAAACTTGTTTGTAAACACTTAGTTTAAGCCGTGGCGCTGTGATGCAGTTTTACATTAGGATGAGAAAGTGAGTTTTGAAATGCTGTTTTCTGTGTAATTGCAGACACAAAGTGAAGCCACATTGGCCATGTAGTGTATACCATTTGCTGATTAAGAAATTTGTTCGTAAACACTTAGTTTAAGCCGTGGCACTGTAAAGCAGTTTTCTGCTGTTTTTGAGCTTCTCTCGCTGAGATAAGGCTGTTTTTGAAACATTGTGTTTCCTGTGAAATTGTCCACACAAAGTGACTTGAAACCACTTTGTCCATGTTGTTTATCCCATTTGCCATAGTAGTGATGAAGAAATTTGTTCGTAAACACTTAGTTTAAGCCGTAAAGGAGTTTTATGCTGTTTTTGAGCTTCTCTCGCTGAGATAAGGCTGTTTTTGAAACATTGTGTTTCCTGTGAAATTGTCCACATAAAGTGACTTGAAACCACTTTGTCCATGTTGTTCATCCCATTTGCCATAGTAGTGATGAAGAAATTTGTTCGTAAACAGTTAGTTTAAGCCGTAAAGGAGTTTTATGCTGTTTTTGAGCTTCTCTCGCTGAGATAAGGCTGTTTTTGAAACATTGTGTTTCCTGTGAAATTGTCCACACAAAGTGACTTGAAACCACTTTGACCATGTTGTTTATCCCATTTGCCATAGTAGTGATGAAGAAATTTGTTCGTAAACACTTAGTTTAAGCCGTAAAGGAGTTTTATGCTGTTTTTGAGCTTCTCTCGCTGAGATAAGGCTGTTTTTGAAACATTGTGTTTCCTGTGAAATTGTCTACACAAAGTGACTTGAAACCAATTTGTCCATGTTGTTTATCCCATTTGCCATAGTAGTGATGAAGAAATTTGTTCCTAAACACTTAGTTTAAGCCGTAAAGGAATTTTATGCTGTTTTTGAGCTTCTCTCGCTGAGATAAGGCTGTTTTTGAAACATTGCGTTTCCTGTGAAATTGTCATCACAAAGTGACTTGAAACCACTTTGCCCATGTAGTGTATCCCATTTGCCAAAGTTCTGAGTATGAAACTTGTTTGTAAACACTTAGTTTAAGCCGTGGCGCTGTGATGCAGTTTTACATTAGGATGAGAAAGTGAGTCTTGAAATGCTGTTTTCTGTGTAATTGCAGACACAAAGTGAAGCCACATTGGCCATGTAGTGTATCCCATTTGCTGATGAAGAAATTTGTTCGTAAACACTTAGTTTAAGCCGTAAAGGAGTTTTATGCTGTTTTTGAGCTTCTCTCGCTGAGATAAGGCTGTTTTTGAAACATTGTGTTTCCTGTGAAATTGTCCACACAAAGTGACTTGAAACCACTTTGACCATGTTGTTTATCCCATTTGCCATAGTAGTGATGAAGAAATTTGTTCGTAAACACTTAGTTTAAGCCTTGGCACTGTAAAGGAGTTTTATGCTGTTTTTGAGCTTCTCTCGCTGAGATAAGGCTGTTTTTGAAACATTGTGTTTCCTGTGAAATTGTCATCACAAAGTGACTTGAAACCACTTTGCCCATGTAGTGTATCCCATTTGCCAAAGTTCTGAGTATGAAACTTGTTTGTAAACACTTAGTTTAAGCCGTGGCGCTGTGATGCAGTTTTACATTAGGATGAGAAAGTGAGTCTTGAAATGCTGTTTTCTGTGTAATTGCAGACACAAAGTGAAGCCACTTTGGCCATGTAGTGTATCCCATTTGCTGATGAAGAAATTTGTTCGTAAACACTTAGTTTAAGCCGTGGCACTGTAAAGCAGTTTTATGCTGTTTTTGAGCTTCTCTCGCTGAGATAAGGCTGTTTTTGAAACATTGTGTTTCCTGTGAAATTGTCCACACAAAGTGACTTGAAACCACTTTGTCCATGTTGTTTATCCCATTTGCCATAGTAGTGATGAAGAAATTTGTTCGTAAACACTTAGTTTAAGCCGTAAAGGAGTTTTATGCTGTTTTTGAGCTTCTCTCGCTGAGATAAGGCTGTTTTTGAAACATTGTGTTTCCTGTGAAATTGTCCACACAAAGTGACTTGAAACCACTTTGTCCATGTTGTTTATCCCATTTGCCATAGTAGTGATGAAGAAATTTGTTCGTAAACACTTAGTTTAAGCCGTAAAGGAGTTTTATGCTGTTTTTGAGCTTCTCTCGCTGAGATAAGGCTGTTTTTGAAACATTGTGTTTCCTGTGAAATTGTCCACACAAAGTGACTTGAAACCACTTTGTCCATGTTGTTCATCCCATTTGCCATAGTAGTGATGAAGAAATTTGTTCGTAAACACTTAGTTTAAGCCTTGGCACTGTAAAGGAGTTTTATGCTGTTTTTGAGCTTCTCTCGCTGAGATAAGGCTGTTTTTGAAACATTGTGTTTCCTGTGAAATTGTCCACACAAAGTGACTTGAAACCACTTTGCCCATGTAGTGTATCCCATTTGCCAAAGTTCTGAGTATGAAACTTGTTTGTAAACACTTAGTTTAAGCCGTGGCGCTGTGATGCAGTTTTACATTAGGATGAGAAAGTGAGTCTTGAAATGCTGTTTTCTGTGTAATTGCAGACACAAAGTGAAGCCACATTGGCCATGTAGTGTATCCCATTTGCTGATGAAGAAATTTGTTCGTAAACACTTAGTTTAAGCCGTGGCACTGTAAAGCAGTTTTCTGCTGTTTTTGAGCTTCTCTCGCTGAGATAAGGCTGTTTTTGAAACATTGTGTTTCCTGTGAAATTGTCCACACAAAGTGACTTGAAACCACTTTGCCCATGTAGTGTATCCCATTTGCCAAAGTTCTGAGTATGAAACTTGTTTGTAAACACTTAGTTTAAGCCGTGGCGCTGTGATGCAGTTTTACATTAGGATGAGAAAGTGAGTCTTGAAATGCTGTTTTCTGTGTAATTGCAGACACAAAGTGAAGCCACATTGGCCATGTAGTGTATCCCATTTGCTGATGAAGAAATTTGTTCGTAAACACTTAGTTTAAGCCGTAAAGGAGTTTTATGCTGTTTTTGAGCTTCTCTCGCTGAGATAAGGCTGTTTTTGAAACATTGTGTTTCCTGTGAAATTGTCCACACAAAGTGACTTGAAACCACTTTGACCATGTTGTTTATCCCATTTGCCATAGTAGTGATGAAGAAATTTGTTCGTAAACACTTAGTTTAAGCCTTGGCACTGTAAAGGAGTTTTATGCTGTTTTTGAGCTTCTCTCGCTGAGATAAGGCTGTTTTTGAAACATTGTGTTTCCTGTGAAATTGTCATCACAAAGTGACTTGAAACCACTTTGCCCATGTAGTGTATCCCATTTGCCAAAGTTCTGAGTATGAAACTTGTTTGTAAACACTTAGTTTAAGCCGTGGCGCTGTGATGCAGTTTTACATTAGGATGAGAAAGTGAGTCTTGAAATGCTGTTTTCTGTGTAATTGCAGACACAAAGTGAAGCCACATTGGCCATGTAGTGTATCCCATTTGCTGATGAAGAAATTTGTTCGTAAACACTTAGTTTAAGCCGTGGCACTGTAAAGCAGTTTTATGCTGTTTTTGAGCTTCTCTCGCTGAGATAAGGCTGTTTTTGAAACATTGTGTTTCCTGTGAAATTGTCCACACAAAGTGACTTGAAACCACTTTGTCCATGTTGTTTATCCCATTTGCCATAGTAGTGATGAAGAAATTTGTTCGTAAACACTTAGTTTAAGCCGTAAAGGAGTTTTATGCTGTTTTTGAGCTTCTCTCGCTGAGATAAGGCTGTTTTTGAAACATTGTGTTTCCTGTGAAATTGTCCACACAAAGTGACTTGAAACCACTTTGTCCATGTTGTTTATCCCATTTGCCATAGTAGTGATGAAGAAATTTGTTCGTAAACACTTAGTTTAAGCCGTAAAGGAGTTTTATGCTGTTTTTGAGCTTCTCTCGCTGAGATAAGGCTGTTTTTGAAACATTGTGTTTCCTGTGAAATTGTCCACACAAAGTGACTTGAAACCACTTTGTCCATGTTGTTCATCCCATTTGCCATAGTAGTGATGAAGAAATTTGTTCGTAAACACTTAGTTTAAGCCTTGGCACTGTAAAGGAGTTTTATGCTGTTTTTGAGCTTCTCTCGCTGAGATAAGGCTGTTTTTGAAACATTGTGTTTCCTGTGAAATTGTCATCACAAAGTGACTTGAAACCACTTTGCCCATGTAGTGTATCCCATTTGCCAAAGTTCTGAGTATGAAACTTGTTTGTAAACACTTAGTTTAAGCCGTGGCGCTGTGATGCAGTTTTACATTAGGATGAGAAAGTGAGTCTTGAAATGCTGTTTTCTGTGTAATTGCAGACACAAAGTGAAGCCACATTGGCCATGTAGTGTATCCCATTTGCTGATGAAGAAATTTGTTCGTAAACACTTAGTTTAAGCCGTGGCACTGTAAAGCAGTTTTATGCTGTTTTTGAGCTTCTCTCGCTGAGATAAGGCTGTTTTTGAAACATTGTGTTTCCTGTGAAATTGTCCACACAAAGTGACTTGAAACCACTTTGCCCATGTAGTGTATCCCATTTGCCAAAGTTCTGAGTATGAAACTTGTTTGTAAACACTTAGTTTAAGCCGTGGCGCTGTGATGCAGTTTTACATTAGGATGAGAAAGTGAGTCTTGAAATGCTGTTTTCTGTGTAATTGCAGACACAAAGTGAAGCCACATTGGCCATGTAGTGTATCCCATTTGCTGATGAAGAAATTTGTTCGTAAACACTTAGTTTAAGCCGTAAAGGAGTTTTATGCTGTTTTTGAGCTTCTCTCGCTGAGATAAGGCTGTTTTTGAAACATTGTGTTTCCTGTGAAATTGTCCACACAAAGTGACTTGAAACCACTTTGACCATGTTGTTTATCCCATTTGCCATAGTAGTGATGAAGAAATTTGTTCGTAAACACTTAGTTTAAGCCTTGGCACTGTAAAGGAGTTTTATGCTGTTTTTGAGCTTCTCTCGCTGAGATAAGGCTGTTTTTGAAACATTGTGTTTCCTGTGAAATTGTCATCACAAAGTGACTTGAAACCACTTTGCCCATGTAGTGTATCCCATTTGCCAAAGTTCTGAGTATGAAACTTGTTTGTAAACACTTAGTTTAAGCCGTGGCGCTGTGATGCAGTTTTACATTAGGATGAGAAAGTGAGTCTTGAAATGCTGTTTTCTGTGTAATTGCAGACACAAAGTGAAGCCACATTGGCCATGTAGTGTATCCCATTTGCTGATGAAGAAATTTGTTCGTAAACACTTAGTTTAAGCCGTGGCACTGTAAAGCAGTTTTATGCTGTTTTTGAGCTTCTCTCGCTGAGATAAGGCTGTTTTTGAAACATTGTGTTTCCTGTGAAATTGTCCACACAAAGTGACTTGAAACCACTTTGTCCATGTTGTTTATCCCATTTGCCATAGTAGTGATGAAGAAATTTGTTCGTAAACACTTAGTTTAAGCCGTAAAGGAGTTTTATGCTGTTTTTGAGCTTCTCTCGCTGAGATAAGGCTGTTTTTGAAACATTGTGTTTCCTGTGAAATTGTCCACACAAAGTGACTTGAAACCACTTTGTCCATGTTGTTTATCCCATTTGCCATAGTAGTGATGAAGAAATTTGTTCGTAAACACTTAGTTTAAGCCGTAAAGGAGTTTTATGCTGTTTTTGAGCTTCTCTCGCTGAGATAAGGCTGTTTTTGAAACATTGTGTTTCCTGTGAAATTGTCCACACAAAGTGACTTGAAACCACTTTGTCCATGTTGTTCATCCCATTTGCCATAGTAGTGATGAAGAAATTTGTTCGTAAACACTTAGTTTAAGCCTTGGCACTGTAAAGGAGTTTTATGCTGTTTTTGAGCTTCTCTCGCTGAGATAAGGCTGTTTTTGAAACATTGTGTTTCCTGTGAAATTGTCCACACAAAGTGACTTGAAACCACTTTGCCCATGTAGTGTATCCCATTTGCCAAAGTTCTGAGTATGAAACTTGTTTGTAAACACTTAGTTTAAGCCGTGGCGCTGTGATGCAGTTTTACATTAGGATGAGAAAGTGAGTCTTGAAATGCTGTTTTCTGTGTAATTGCAGACACAAAGTGAAGCCACATTGGCCATGTAGTGTATCCCATTTGCTGATGAAGAAATTTGTTCGTAAACACTTAGTTTAAGCCGTGGCACTGTAAAGCAGTTTTCTGCTGTTTTTGAGCTTCTCTCGCTGAGATAAGGCTGTTTTTGAAACATTGTGTTTCCTGTGAAATTGTCCACACAAAGTGACTTGAAACCACTTTGCCCATGTAGTGTATCCCATTTGCCAAAGTTCTGAGTATGAAACTTGTTTGTAAACACTTAGTTTAAGCCGTGGCGCTGTGATGCAGTTTTACATTAGGATGAGAAAGTGAGTCTTGAAATGCTGTTTTCTGTGTAATTGCAGACACAAAGTGAAGCCACATTGGCCATGTAGTGTATCCCATTTGCTGATGAAGAAATTTGTTCGTAAACACTTAGTTTAAGCCGTGGCACTGTAAAGCAGTTTTCTGCTGTTTTTGAGCTTCTCTCGCTGAGATAAGGCTGTTTTTGAAACATTGTGTTTCCTGTGAAATTGTCCACACAAAGTGACTTGAAACCACTTTGTCCATGTTGTTTATCCCATTTGCCATAGTAGTGATGAAGAAATTTGTTCGTAAACACTTAGTTTAAGCCGTAAAGGAGTTTTATGCTGTTTTTGAGCTTCTCTCGCTGAGATAAGGCTGTTTTTGAAACATTGTGTTTCCTGTGAAATTGTCCACATAAAGTGACTTGAAACCACTTTGTCCATGTTGTTCATCCCATTTGCCATAGTAGTGATGAAGAAATTTGTTCGTAAACACTTAGTTTAAGCCTTGGCACTGTAAAGGAGTTTTATGCTGTTTTTGAGCTTCTCTCGCTGAGATAAGGCTGTTTTTGAAACATTGTGTTTCCTGTGAAATTGTCCACACAAAGTGACTTGAAACCACTTTGTCCATGTTGTTTATCCCATTTGCCATAGTAGTGATGAAGAAATTTGTTCGTAAACACTTAGTTTAAGCCGTAAAGGAGTTTTATGCTGTTTTTGAGCTTCTCTCGCTGAGATAAGGCTGTTTTTGAAACATTGTGTTTCCTGTGAAATTGTCCACACAAAGTGACTTGAAACCACTTTGACCATGTTGTTTATCCCATTTGCCATAGTAGTGATGAAGAAATTTGTTCGTAAACACTTAGTTTAAGCCGTAAAGGAGTTTTATGCTGTTTTTGAGCTTCTCTCGCTGAGATAAGGCTGTTTTTGAAACATTGTGTTTCCTGTGAAATTGTCTACACAAAGTGACTTGAAACCAATTTGTCCATGTTGTTTATCCCATTTGCCATAGTAGTGATGAAGAAATTTGTTCGTAAACACTTAGTTTAAGCCGTAAAGGAATTTTATGCTGTTTTTGAGCTTCTCTCGCTGAGATAAGGCTGTTTTTGAAACATTGTGTTTCCTGTGAAATTGTCATCACAAAGTGACTTGAAACCACTTTGCCCATGTAGTGTATCCCATTTGCCAAAGTTCTGAGTATGAAACTTGTTTGTAAACACTTAGTTTAAGCCGTGGCGCTGTGATGCAGTTTTACATTAGGATGAGAAAGTGAGTCTTGAAATGCTGTTTTCTGTGTAATTGCAGACACAAAGTGAAGCCACATTGGCCATGTAGTGTATCCCATTTGCTGATGAAGAAATTTGTTCGTAAACACTTAGTTTAAGCCGTAAAGGAGTTTTATGCTGTTTTTGAGCTTCTCTCGCTGAGATAAGGCTGTTTTTGAAACATTGTGTTTCCTGTGAAATTGTCCACACAAAGTGACTTGAAACCACTTTGACCATGTTGTTTATCCCATTTGCCATAGTAGTGATGAAGAAATTTGTTCGTAAACACTTAGTTTAAGCCTTGGCACTGTAAAGGAGTTTTATGCTGTTTTTGAGCTTCTCTCGCTGAGATAAGGCTGTTTTTGAAACATTGTGTTTCCTGTGAAATTGTCATCACAAAGTGACTTGAAACCACTTTGCCCATGTAGTGTATCCCATTTGCCAAAGTTCTGAGTATGAAACTTGTTTGTAAACACTTAGTTTAAGCCGTGGCGCTGTGATGCAGTTTTACATTAGGATGAGAAAGTGAGTCTTGAAATGCTGTTTTCTGTGTAATTGCAGACACAAAGTGAAGCCACATTGGCCATGTAGTGTATCCCATTTGCTGATGAAGAAATTTGTTCGTAAACACTTAGTTTAAGCCGTGGCACTGTAAAGCAGTTTTATGCTGTTTTTGAGCTTCTCTCGCTGAGATAAGGCTGTTTTTGAAACATTGTGTTTCCTGTGAAATTGTCCACACAAAGTGACTTGAAACCACTTTGTCCATGTTGTTTATCCCATTTGCCATAGTAGTGATGAAGAAATTTGTTCGTAAACACTTAGTTTAAGCCGTAAAGGAGTTTTTATGCTGTTTTTGAGCTTCTCTCGCTGAGATAAGGCTGTTTTTGAAACATTGTGTTTCCTGTGAAATTGTCCACACAAAGTGACTTGAAACCACTTTGTCCATGTTGTTTATCCCATTTGCCATAGTAGTGATGAAGAAATTTGTTCGTAAACACTTAGTTTAAGCCGTAAAGGAGTTTTATGCTGTTTTTGAGCTTCTCTCGCTGAGATAAGGCTGTTTTTGAAACATTGTGTTTCCTGTGAAATTGTCCACACAAAGTGACTTGAAACCACTTTGTCCATGTTGTTCATCCCATTTGCCATAGTAGTGATGAAGAAATTTGTTCGTAAACACTTAGTTTAAGCCTTGGCACTGTAAAGGAGTTTTATGCTGTTTTTGAGCTTCTCTCGCTGAGATAAGGCTGTTTTTGAAACATTGTGTTTCCTGTGAAATTGTCCACACAAAGTGACTTGAAACCACTTTGCCCATGTAGTGTATCCCATTTGCCAAAGTTCTGAGTATGAAACTTGTTTGTAAACACTTAGTTTAAGCCGTGGCGCTGTGATGCAGTTTTACATTAGGATGAGAAAGTGAGTCTTGAAATGCTGTTTTCTGTGTAATTGCAGACACAAAGTGAAGCCACATTGGCCATGTAGTGTATCCCATTTGCTGATGAAGAAATTTGTTCGTAAACACTTAGTTTAAGCCGTGGCACTGTAAAGCAGTTTTCTGCTGTTTTTGAGGTTCTCTCGCTGAGATAAGGCTGTTTTTGAAACATTGTGTTTCCTGTGAAATTGTCTACACAAAGTGACTTGAAACCACTTTGTCCATGTTGTTTATCCCATTTGCCATAGTAGTGATGAAGAAATTTGTTCGTAAACACTTAGTTTAAGCCGTAAAGGAATTTTATGCTGTTTTTGAGCTTCTCTCGCTGAGATAAGGCTGTTTTTGAAACATTGTGTTTCCTGTGAAATTGTCATCACAAAGTGACTTGAAACCACTTTGCCCATGTAGTGTATCCCATTTGCCAAAGTTCTGAGTATGAAACTTGTTTGTAAACACTTAGTTTAAGCCGTGGCGATGTGATGCAGTTTTACATTAGGATGAGAAAGTGAGTCTTGAAATGCTGTTTTCTGTGTAATTGCAGACACAAAGTGAAGCCACATTGGCCATGTAGTGTATCCCATTTGCTGATGAAGAAATTTGTTCGTAAACACTTAGTTTAAGCCGTAAAGGAGTTTTATGCTGTTTTTGAGCTTCTCTCGCTGAGATAAGGCTGTTTTTGAAACATTGTGTTTCCTGTGAAATTGTCCACACAAAGTGACTTGAAACCACTTTGACCATGTTGTTTATCCCATTTGCCATAGTAGTGATGAAGAAATTTGTTCGTAAACACTTAGTTTAAGCCTTGGCACTGTAAAGGAGTTTTATGCTGTTTTTGAGCTTCTCTCGCTGAGATAAGGCTGTTTTTGAAACATTGTGTTTCCTGTGAAATTGTCATCACAAAGTGACTTGAAACCACTTTGCCCATGTAGTGTATCCCATTTGCCAAAGTTCTGAGTATGAAACTTGTTTGTAAACACTTAGTTTAAGCCGTGGCGCTGTGATGCAGTTTTACATTAGGATGAGAAAGTGAGTCTTGAAATGCTGTTTTCTGTGTAATTGCAGACACAAAGTGAAGCCACATTGGCCATGTAGTGTATCCCATTTGCTGATGAAGAAATTTGTTCGTAAACACTTAGTTTAAGCCGTGGCACTGTAAAGCAGTTTTATGCTGTTTTTGAGCTTCTCTCGCTGAGATAAGGCTGTTTTTGAAACATTGTGTTTCCTGTGAAATTGTCCACACAAAGTGACTTGAAACCACTTTGTCCATGTTGTTTATCCCATTTGCCATAGTAGTGATGAAGAAATTTGTTCGTAAACACTTAGTTTAAGCCGTAAAGGAGTTTTATGCTGTTTTTGAGCTTCTCTCGCTGAGATAAGGCTGTTTTTGAAACATTGTGTTTCCTGTGAAATTGTCCACACAAAGTGACTTGAAACCACTTTGTCCATGTTGTTTATCCCATTTGCCATAGTAGTGATGAAGAAATTTGTTCGTAAACACTTAGTTTAAGCCGTAAAGGAGTTTTATGCTGTTTTTGAGCTTCTCTCGCTGAGATAAGGCTGTTTTTGAAACATTGTGTTTCCTGTGAAATTGTCCACACAAAGTGACTTGAAACCACTTTGTCCATGTTGTTTATCCCATTTGCCATAGTAGTGATGAAGAAATTTGTTCGTAAACACTTAGTTTAAGCCGTAAAGGAGTTTTATGCTGTTTTTGAGCTTCTCTCGCTGAGATAAGGCTGTTTTTGAAACATTGTGTTTCCTGTGAAATTGTCCACACAAAGTGACTTGAAACCACTTTGTCCATGTTGTTCATCCCATTTGCCATAGTAGTGATGAAGAAATTTGTTCGTAAACACTTAGTTTAAGCCTTGGCACTGTAAAGGAGTTTTATGCTGTTTTTGAGCTTCTCTCGCTGAGATAAGGCTGTTTTTGAAACATTGTGTTTCCTGTGAAATTGTCCACACAAAGTGACTTGAAACCACTTTGCCCATGTAGTGTATCCCATTTGCCAAAGTTCTGAGTATGAAACTTGTTTGTAAACACTTAGTTTAAGCCGTGGCGCTGTGATGCAGTTTTACATTAGGATGAGAAAGTGAGTCTTGAAATGCTGTTTTCTGTGTAATTGCAGACACAAAGTGAAGCCACATTGGCCATGTAGTGTATCCCATTTGCTGATGAAGAAATTTGTTCGTAAACACTTAGTTTAAGCCGTGGCACTGTAAAGCAGTTTTCTGCTGTTTTTGAGCTTCTCTCGCTGAGATAAGGCTGTTTTTGAAACATTGTGTTTCCTGTGAAATTGTCCACACAAAGTGACTTGAAACCACTTTGCCCATGTAGTGTATCCCATTTGCCAAAGTTCTGAGTATGAAACTTGTTTGTAAACACTTAGTTTAAGCCGTGGCGCTGTGATGCAGTTTTACATTAGGATGAGAAAGTGAGTCTTGAAATGCTGTTTTCTGTGTAATTGCAGACACAAAGTGAAGCCACATTGGCCATGTAGTGTATCCCATTTGCTGATGAAGAAATTTGTTCGTAAACACTTAGTTTAAGCCGTGGCACTGTAAAGCAGTTTTCTGCTGTTTTTGAGCTTCTCTCGCTGAGATAAGGCTGTTTTTGAAACATTGTGTTTTCCTGTGAAATTGTCTACACAAAGTGACTTGAAACCACTTTGTCCATGTTGTTTATCCCATTTGCCATAGTAGTGATGAAGAAATTTGTTCGTAAACACTTAGTTTAAGCCGTAAAGGAATTTTATGCTGTTTTTGAGCTTCTCTCGCTGAGATAAGGCTGTTTTTGAAACATTGTGTTTCCTGTGAAATTGTCATCACAAAGTGACTTGAAACCACTTTGCCCATGTAGTGTATCCCATTTGCCAAAGTTCTGAGTATGAAACTTGTTTGTAAACACTTAGTTTAAGCCGTGGCGATGTGATGCAGTTTTACATTAGGATGAGAAAGTGAGTCTTGAAATGCTGTTTTCTGTGTAATTGCAGACACAAAGTGAAGCCACATTGGCCATGTAGTGTATCCCATTTGCTGATGAAGAAATTTGTTCGTAAACACTTAGTTTAAGCCGTAAAGGAGTTTTATGCTGTTTTTGAGCTTCTCTCGCTGAGATAAGGCTGTTTTTGAAACATTGTGTTTCCTGTGAAATTGTCCACACAAAGTGACTTGAAACCACTTTGACCATGTTGTTTATCCCATTTGCCATAGTAGTGATGAAGAAATTTGTTCGTAAACACTTAGTTTAAGCCTTGGCACTGTAAAGGAGTTTTATGCTGTTTTTGAGCTTCTCTCGCTGAGATAAGGCTGTTTTTGAAACATTGTGTTTCCTGTGAAATTGTCATCACAAAGTGACTTGAAACCACTTTGCCCATGTAGTGTATCCCATTTGCCAAAGTTCTGAGTATGAAACTTGTTTGTAAACACTTAGTTTAAGCCGTGGCGCTGTGATGCAGTTTTACATTAGGATGAGAAAGTGAGTCTTGAAATGCTGTTTTCTGTGTAATTGCAGACACAAAGTGAAGCCACATTGGCCATGTAGTGTATCCCATTTGCTGATGAAGAAATTTGTTCGTAAACACTTAGTTTAAGCCGTGGCACTGTAAAGCAGTTTTATGCTGTTTTTGAGCTTCTCTCGCTGAGATAAGGCTGTTTTTGAAACATTGTGTTTCCTGTGAAATTGTCCACACAAAGTGACTTGAAACCACTTTGTCCATGTTGTTTATCCCATTTGCCATAGTAGTGATGAAGAAATTTGTTCGTAAACACTTAGTTTAAGCCGTAAAGGAGTTTTATGCTGTTTTTGAGCTTCTCTCGCTGAGATAAGGCTGTTTTTGAAACATTGTGTTTCCTGTGAAATTGTCCACACAAAGTGACTTGAAACCACTTTGTCCATGTTGTTTATCCCATTTGCCATAGTAGTGATGAAGAAATTTGTTCGTAAACACTTAGTTTAAGCCGTAAAGGAGTTTTATGCTGTTTTTGAGCTTCTCTCGCTGAGATAAGGCTGTTTTTGAAACATTGTGTTTCCTGTGAAATTGTCCACACAAAGTGACTTGAAACCACTTTGTCCATGTTGTTTATCCCATTTGCCATAGTAGTGATGAAGAAATTTGTTCGTAAACACTTAGTTTAAGCCGTAAAGGAGTTTTATGCTGTTTTTGAGCTTCTCTCGCTGAGATAAGGCTGTTTTTGAAACATTGTGTTTCCTGTGAAATTGTCCACACAAAGTGACTTGAAACCACTTTGTCCATGTTGTTCATCCCATTTGCCATAGTAGTGATGAAGAAATTTGTTCGTAAACACTTAGTTTAAGCCTTGGCACTGTAAAGGAGTTTTATGCTGTTTTTGAGCTTCTCTCGCTGAGATAAGGCTGTTTTTGAAACATTGTGTTTCCTGTGAAATTGTCCACACAAAGTGACTTGAAACCACTTTGCCCATGTAGTGTATCCCATTTGCCAAAGTTCTGAGTATGAAACTTGTTTGTAAACACTTAGTTTAAGCCGTGGCGCTGTGATGCAGTTTTACATTAGGATGAGAAAGTGAGTCTTGAAATGCTGTTTTCTGTGTAATTGCAGACACAAAGTGAAGCCACATTGGCCATGTAGTGTATCCCATTTGCTGATGAAGAAATTTGTTCGTAAACACTTAGTTTAAGCCGTGGCACTGTAAAGCAGTTTTCTGCTGTTTTTGAGCTTCTCTCGCTGAGATAAGGCTGTTTTTGAAACATTGTGTTTCCTGTGAAATTGTCCACACAAAGTGACTTGAAACCACTTTGCCCATGTAGTGTATCCCATTTGCCAAAGTTCTGAGTATGAAACTTGTTTGTAAACACTTAGTTTAAGCCGTGGCGCTGTGATGCAGTTTTACATTAGGATGAGAAAGTGAGTCTTGAAATGCTGTTTTCTGTGTAATTGCAGACACAAAGTGAAGCCACATTGGCCATGTAGTGTATCCCATTTGCTGATGAAGAAATTTGTTCGTAAACACTTAGTTTAAGCCGTGGCACTGTAAAGCAGTTTTCTGCTGTTTTTGAGCTTCTCTCGTTGAGATAAGGCTGTTTTTGAAACATTGTGTTTCCTGTGAAATTGTCTACACAAAGTGACTTGAAACCACTTTGTCCATGTTGTTTATCCCATTTGCCATAGTAGTGATGAAGAAATTTGTTCGTAAACACTTAGTTTAAGCCGTAAAGGAATTTTATGCTGTTTTTGAGCTTCTCTCGCTGAGATAAGGCTGTTTTTGAAACATTGTGTTTCCTGTGAAATTGTCATCACAAGTGACTTGAAACCACTTTGCCCATGTAGTGTATCCCATTTGCCAAAGTTCTGAGTATGAAACTTGTTTATAAACACTTAGTTTAAGCCGTGGCGATGTGATGCAGTTTTACATTAGATGAGAAAGTGAGTCTTTGAAATGCTGTTTTCTGTGTAATTGCAGACACAAAGTGAAGCCACATTGGCCATGTAGTGTAATCCCATTTGCTGATGAAGAAATTTGTTCGTAAACACTTAGTTTAAGCCGTAAAGGAGTTTTATGCTGTTTTTGAGCTTCTCTCGCTGAGATAAGGCTGTTTTTGAAACATTGTGTTTCCTGTGAAATTGTCCACACAAAGTGACCTTGAAACCACTTTGACCATGTTGTTTATCCCATTTGCCATAGTAGTGATGAAGAAATTTGTTCGTAAACACTTAGTTTAAGCCTTGGCACTGTAAAGGAGTTTTATGCTGTTTTTGAGCTTCTCTCGCTGAGATAAGGCTGTTTTTGAAACATTGTGTTTCCTGTGAAATTGTCATCACAAAGTGACTTGAAACCACTTTGCCCATGTAGTGTATCCCATTTGCCAAAGTTCTGAGTATGAAACTTGTTTGTAAACACTTAGTTTAAGCCGTGGCGCTGTGATGCAGTTTTACATTAGGATGAGAAAGTGAGTCTTGAAATGCTGTTTTCTGTGTAATTGCAGACACAAAGTGAAGCCACATTGGCCATGTAGTTGTATCCCATTTGCTGATGAAGAAATTTGTTCGTAAACACTTAGTTTAAGCCGTTGGCACTGTAAAGCAGTTTTATGCTGTTTTGAGCTTCTCTCGCTGAGATAAGGCTGTTTTTGAAACATTGTGTTTCCTGTGAAATTGTCCACACAAAGTGACTTGAAACCACTTTTGTCCAGTTGATTATCCCATTTTGCCATAGTAGTGATGAAGAAATTTGTTCGTAAACACTTAGTTTAAGCCGTAAAGGAGTTTTATGCTGTTTTTGAGCTTCTCTCGCTGAGATAAGGCTGTTTTTGAAACATTGTGTTTTCCCTGTGAAATTGTCCAACACAAAGTGACTTGAAACCACTTTGTCCATGTTGTTTATCCCATTTGCCATAGTAGTGATGAAGAAATTTGTTCGTAAACACTTAGTTTTAAGCCGTAAAGGAGTTTTATGCTGTTTTTGAGCTTCTCTCGCTGAGATAAGGCTGTTTTTGAAACATTGTGTTTCCTGTGAAATTGTCCACACAAAGTGACTTGAAACCACTTTGTCCATGTTGTTCATCCCATTTGCCATAGTAGTGATAAAGAAATTTGTTCGTAAACACTTAGTTTAAGCCTTGGCACTGTAAAGCAGTTTTATGCTGTTTTTGAGCTTCTCTCACTGAGATAAGGCTGTTTTTGAAACATTGGGTTTCCTGTGAAATTGTCCACACAAAGTGACTTGAAACCACTTTGTCCATGTAGTGTATCCCATTTGCCAAAGTTCTCAGTATGAAACTTGTTTGTAAACACTTAGTTTAAGCCGTGGCGCTGTGATGCAGTTTAACATTAGGATGAGAAAGTGAGTCTTGAAATGCTGTTTTCTGTGTAATTGCAGACACAAAGTGAAGCCACATTGGCCATGGTAGTGTATCCCATTTGCTGATGAAGAAAATTTGTTCGTAAACACTTAGTTTTAGCCGTGGCACTGTAAAGCAGTTTTATGCTGTTTTTGAGCTTCTCTCGCTGAGATAAGGCTGTTTTTGAAACATTGTGTTTCCTTTGAAATTGTCCACACAAAAGTGACTTGAAACCACTTTGTCCATGTTGTTTATCCCATTTGCCATAGTAGTGATGAAGAAATTTGTTCGTAAACACTTAGTTTAAGCCGTAAAGGAGTTTTATGCTGTTTTTGAGCTTCTCTCGCTGAGATAAGGCTGTTTTTGAAACATTGTGTTTCCTGTGAAATTGTCCACACAAAGTGACTTGAAACCACTTTGTCCATGTTGTTTATCCCATTTGCCATAGTAGTGATGAAGAAATTTGTTCGTAAACACTTAGTTTAAGCCGTAAAGGAGTTTTATGCTGTTTTTGAGCTTCTCTCGCTGAGATAAGGCTGTTTTTGAAACATTGTGTTTCCTGTGAAATTGTCCACACAAAGTGACTTGAAACCACTTTGCCCATGTAGTGTATCCCATTTGCCAAAGTTCTGAGTATGAAACTTGTTTGTAAACACTTAGTTTAAGCCGTGGCGCTGTGATGCAGTTTTACATTAGGATGAGAAAGTGAGTTTTGAAATGCTGTTTTCTGTGTAATTGCAGACACAAAGTGAAGCCACATTGGCCATGTAGTGTATACCATTTGCTGATGAAGAAATTTGTTCGTAAACACTTAGTTTAAGCCGTGGCACTGTAAAGCAGTTTTCTGCTGTTTTTGAGCTTCTCTCGCTGAGATAAGGCTGTTTTTGAAACATTGTGTTTCCTGTGAAATTGTCCACACAAAGTGACTTGAAACCACTTTGTCCATGTTGTTTATCCCATTTGCCATAGTAGTGATGAAGAAATTTGTTCGTAAACACTTAGTTTAAGCCGTAAAGATGTTTTATGCTGTTTTTGAGCTTCTCTCGCTGAGATAAGGCTGTTTTTGAAACATTGTGTTTCCTGTGAAATTGTCCACATAAAGTGACTTGAAACCACTTTGTCCATGTTGTTCATCCCATTTGCCATAGTAGTGATGAAGAAATTTGTTCGTAAACACTTAGTTTAAGCCTTGGCACTGTAAAGGAGTTTTATGCTGTTTTTGAGCTTCTCTCGCTGAGATAAGGCTGTTTTTGAAACATTGTGTTTCCTGTGAAATTGTCCACACAAAGTGACTTGAAACCACTTTGTCCATGTTGTTTATCCCATTTGCCATAGTAGTGATGAAGAAATTTGTTCGTAAACAGTTAGGTTAAGCCGTAAAGGAGTTTTATACTGTTTTTGAGCTTCTCTCGCTGAGATAAGGCTGTTTTTGAAACATTGTGTTTCCTGTGAAATTGTCCACACAAAGTGACTTGAAACCACTTTGACCATGTTGTTTATCCCATTTGCCATAGTAGTGATGAAGAAATTTGTTCGTAAACACTTAGTTTAAGCCGTAAAGGAGTTTTATGCTGTTTTTGAGCTTCTCTCGCTGAGATAAGGCTGTTTTTGAAACATTGTGTTTCCTGTGAAATTGTCTACACAAAGTGACTTGAAACCAATTTGTCCATGTTGTTTATCCCATTTGCCATAGTAGTGATGAAGAAATTTGTTCCTAAACACTTAGTTTAAGCCGTAAAGGAATTTTATGCTGTTTTTGAGCTTCTCTCGCTGAGATAAGGCTGTTTTTGAAACATTGCGTTTCCTGTGAAATTGTCATCACAAAGTGACTTGAAACCACTTTGCCCATGTAGTGTATCCCATTTGCCAAAGTTCTGAGTATGAAACTTGTTTGTAAACACTTAGTTTAAGCCGTGGCGCTGTGATGCAGTTTTACATTAGGATGAGAAAGTGAGTCTTGAAATGCTGTTTTCTGTGTAATTGCAGACACAAAGTGAAGCCACATTGGCCATGTAGTGTATCCCATTTGCTGATGAAGAAATTTGTTCGTAAACACTTAGTTTAAGCCGTAAAGGAGTTTTATGCTGTTTTTGAGCTTCTCTCGCTGAGATAAGGCTGTTTTTGAAACATTGTGTTTCCTGTGAAATTGTCCACACAAAGTGACTTGAAACCACTTTGACCATGTTGTTTATCCCATTTGCCATAGTAGTGATGAAGAAATTTGTTCGTAAACACTTAGTTTAAGCCTTGGCACTGTAAAGGAGTTTTATGCTGTTTTTGAGCTTCTCTCGCTGAGATAAGGCTGTTTTTGAAACATTGTGTTTCCTGTGAAATTGTCATCACAAAGTGACTTGAAACCACTTTGCCCATGTAGTGTATCCCATTTGCCAAAGTTCTGAGTATGAAACTTGTTTGTAAACACTTAGTTTAAGCCGTGGCGCTGTGATGCAGTTTTACATTAGGATGAGAAAGTGAGTCTTGAAATGCTGTTTTCTGTGTAATTGCAGACACAAAGTGAAGCCACATTGGCCATGTAGTGTATCCCATTTGCTGATGAAGAAATTTGTTCGTAAACACTTAGTTTAAGCCGTGGCACTGTAAAGCAGTTTTATGCTGTTTTTGAGCTTCTCTCGCTGAGATAAGGCTGTTTTTGAAACATTGTGTTTCCTGTGAAATTGTCCACACAAAGTGACTTGAAACCACTTTGTCCATGTTGTTTATCCCATTTGCCATAGTAGTGATGAAGAAATTTGTTCGTAAACACTTAGTTTAAGCCGTAAAGGAGTTTTATGCTGTTTTTGAGCTTCTCTCGCTGAGATAAGGCTGTTTTTGAAACATTGTGTTTCCTGTGAAATTGTCCACACAAAGTGACTTGAAACCACTTTGTCCATGTTGTTTATCCCATTTGCCATAGTAGTGATGAAGAAATTTGTTCGTAAACACTTAGTTTAAGCCGTAAAGGAGTTTTATGCTGTTTTTGAGCTTCTCTCGCTGAGATAAGGCTGTTTTTGAAACATTGTGTTTCCTGTGAAATTGTCCACACAAAGTGACTTGAAACCACTTTGTCCATGTTGTTCATCCCATTTGCCATAGTAGTGATAAAGAAATTTGTTCGTAAACACTTAGTTTAAGCCTTGGCACTGTAAAGCAGTTTTATGCTGTTTTTGAGCTTCTCTCACTGAGATAAGGCTGTTTTTGAAACATTGTGTTTCCTGTGAAATTGTCCACACAAAGTGACTTGAAACCACTTTGTCCATGTAGTGTATCCCATTTGCCAAAGTTCTCAGTATGAAACTTGTTTGTAAACACTTAGTTTAAGCCGTGGCGCTGTGATGCAGTTTTACATTAGGATGAGAAAGTGAGTCTTGAAATGCTGTTTTCTGTGTAATTGCAGACACAAAGTGAAGCCACATTGGCCATGTAGTGTATCCCATTTGCTGATGAAGAAATTTGTTCGTAAACACTTAGTTTAAGCCGTAAAGGAGTTTTATGCTGTTTTTGAGCTTCTCTCGCTGAGATAAGGCTGTTTTTGAAACATTGTGTTTCCTGTGAAATTGTCCACACAAAGTGACTTGAAACCACTTTGACCATGTTGTTTATCCCATTTGCCATAGTAGTGATGAAGAAATTTGTTCGTAAACACTTAGTTTAAGCCTTGGCACTGTAAAGGAGTTTTATGCTGTTTTTGAGCTTCTCTCGCTGAGATAAGGCTGTTTTTGAAACATTGTGTTTCCTGTGAAATTGTCATCACAAAGTGACTTGAAACCACTTTGCCCATGTAGTGTATCCCATTTGCCAAAGTTCTGAGTATGAAACTTGTTTGTAAACACTTAGTTTAAGCCGTGGCGCTGTGATGCAGTTTTACATTAGGATGAGAAAGTGAGTCTTGAAATGCTGTTTTCTGTGTAATTGCAGACACAAAGTGAAGCCACATTGGCCATGTAGTGTATCCCATTTGCTGATGAAGAAATTTGTTCGTAAACACTTAGTTTAAGCCGTGGCACTGTAAAGCAGTTTTATGCTGTTTTTGAGCTTCTCTCGCTGAGATAAGGCTGTTTTTGAAACATTGTGTTTCCTGTGAAATTGTCCACACAAAGTGACTTGAAACCACTTTGTCCATGTTGTTTATCCCATTTGCCATAGTAGTGATGAAGAAATTTGTTCGTAAACACTTAGTTTAAGCCGTAAAGGAGTTTTATGCTGTTTTTGAGCTTCTCTCGCTGAGATAAGGCTGTTTTTGAAACATTGTGTTTCCTGTGGAAATTGTCCACACAAAGTGACTTGAAACACTTTGTCCATGTTGTTTATCCCATTTGCCATAGTAGTGATGAAGAAATTTGTTCGTAAACACTTAGTTTAAGCCGTAAAGGAGTTTTATGCTGTTTTTGAGCTTCTCTCGCTGAGATAAGGCTGTTTTTGAAACATTGTGTTTCCTGTGAAATTGTCCACACAAAGTGACTTGAAACCACTTTGTCCATGTTGTTCATCCCATTTGCCATAGTAGTGATGAAGAAATTTGTTCGTAAACACTTAGTTTAAGCCTTGGCACTGTAAAGGAGTTTTATGCTGTTTTTGAGCTTCTCTCGCTGAGATAAGGCTGTTTTTGAAACATTGTGTTTCCTGTGAAATTGTCCACACAAAGTGACTTGAAACCACTTTGCCCATGTAGTGTATCCCATTTGCCAAAGTTCTGAGTATGAAACTTGTTTGTAAACACTTAGTTTAAGCCGTGGCGCTGTGATGCAGTTTTACATTAGGATGAGAAAGTGAGTCTTGAAATGCTGTTTTCTGTGTAATTGCAGACACAAAGTGAAGCCACATTGGCCATGTAGTGTATCCCATTTGCTGATGAAGAAATTTGTTCGTAAACACTTAGTTTAAGCCGTGGCACTGTAAAGCAGTTTTCTGCTGTTTTTGAGCTTCTCTCGCTGAGATAAGGCTGTTTTTGAAACATTGTGTTTCCTGTGAAATTGTCCACACAAAGTGACTTGAAACCACTTTGCCCATGTAGTGTATCCCATTTGCCAAAGTTCTGAGTATGAAACTTGTTTGTAAACACTTAGTTTAAGCCGTGGCCGCTGTGATGGCAGTTTTACATTAGGATGAGAAAGTGAGTCTTGGAAATGCTGTTTTCTGTGTAATTGCAGACACCAAGTGAAGCCACATTGGCCATGTAGTGTATCCCATTTGCTGATGAAGAAATTTGTTCGTAAACACTTAGTTTAAGCCGTAAGGAGTTTTATGCTGTTTTTGAGCTTCTCTCGCTGAGATAAGGCTGTTTTTGAAACATTGTGTTTCCTGTGAAATTGTCCACACAAAGTGACTTGAAACCACTTTGACCATGTTGTTTATCCATTTGCCATAGTAGTGATGAAGAAATTTGTTCGTAAACACTTAGTTTAAGCCTTGGCACTGTAAAGGAGTTTTATGCTGTTTTTGAGCTTCTCTCGCTGAGATAAGGCTGTTTTTGAAACATTGTGTTTTCCTGTGAAATTGTCATCACAAAGTGACTTGAAACCACTTTGCCCATGTAGTGTATCCCATTTGCCAAAGTTCTGAGTATGAAACTTGTTTGTAAACACTTAGTTTAAGCCGTGGCGCTGTGATGCAGTTTTACATTAGGATGAGAAAGTGAGTCTTGAAATGCTGTTTTCTGTGTAATTGCAGACACAAAGTGAAGCCACATTGGCCATGTAGTGTATCCCATTTGCTGATGAAGAAATTTGTTCGTAAACACTTAGTTTAAGCCGTGGCACTGTAAAGCAGTTTTTATGCTGTTTTTGAGCTTCTCTCGCTGAGATAAGGCTGTTTTTGAAACATTTGTTTCCTGTGAAATTGTCCACACAAAGTGACTTGAAACCACTTTGTCCATGTTGTTTATCCCATTTGCCATAGTAGTGATGAAGAAAATTGTTCGTAAACACTTAGTTTAAGCCGTTAAAGGAGTTTTATGCTGTTTTTGAGCTTCTCTCGCTGAGATAAGGCTGTTTTTTGAAACATTGTGTTTCCTGTGAAATTGTCCACACAAAGTGACTTGAAACCACTTTGTCCATGTTGTTTATCCCATTTGCCATAGTAGTGATGAAGAAATTGTTCGTAAACACTTAGTTTAAGCCGTAAAGGAGTTTTATGCTGTTTTTGAGCTTCTCTCGCTGAGATAAGGCTGTTTTGAAACATTGGTGTTCCTGTGAATTGTCCACACAAAGTGACTTGAAACCACTTTGTCCATGTTGTTCATCCCATTTGCCATAGTAGTGATGAAGAAATTTGTTCGTAAACACTTAGTTTAAGCCTTGGCACTGTAAAGGAGTTTTATGCTGTTTTTGAGCTTCTCTCGCTGAGATAAGGCTGTTTTTGAAACATTGGTGTTTCCTGTGAAATTGTCCACACAAAGTGACTTGAAACCACTTTGCCCATGTAGTGTATCCCATTTGCCAAAGTTCTGAGTATGAAACTTGTTTGTAAACACTTAGTTTAAGCCGTGGCGCTGTGATGCAGTTTTACATTAGGATGAGAAAGTGAGTCTTGAAATTGCTGTTTTCTGTGTAATTGCAGACACAAAGTGAAGCCACATTGGCCATGTAGTGTATCCCATTTGCTGATGAAGAAATTTGTTCGTGTAAACACTTAGTTTAAGCCGTGGCACTGTAAAGCAGTTTTCTGCTGTTTTTTGAGCTTCTCTCGCTGAGATAAGGCTGTTTTTGAAACATTGTGTTTCCTGTGAAATTGTCCACACAAAGTGACTTGAAACCACTTTGCCCATGTCGTGTATCCCATTTGCCAAAAGTTCTGAGTATGAAACTTGTTTGTAAACACTTAGTTTAAGCCGTGCGCTGTGATGCAGTTTTACATTAGGATGAGAAAGTGAGTCTTGAAATGCTGTTTTCTGTGTAATTGCAGACACAAAGTGAAGCCACATTGGCCATGTAGTGTATCCCATTTGCTGATGAAGAAGAATTTGTTCGTAAACACTTAGTTTAAGCCGTGGCACTGTAAAGCAGTTTTCTGCTGTTTTTGAGCTTCTCTCGCTGAGATAAGGCTGTTTTGAAACATTGTGTTTCCTGTGAAATTGTCCACACAAAGTGACTTGAACCACTTTGTCCATGTTGTTTATCCCATTTGCCATAGTAGTGATGAAGAAATTTGTTCGTAAACACTTAGTTTAAGCCGTAAAGGAGTTTTATGCTGTTTTTGAGCTTCTCTCGCTGAGATAAGGCTGTTTTTGAAACATTGTGTTTCCTGTGAAATTGTCCACATAAAGTGACTTGAAACCACTTTGTCCATGTTGTTCATCCCATTTGCCATAGTAGTGATGAAGAAATTTGTTCGTAAACACTTAGTTTAAGCCTTGGCACTGTAAAGGAGTTTTATGCTGTTTTTGAGCTTCTCTCGCTGAGATAAGGCTGTTTTTGAAACATTGTGTTTCCTGTGAAATTGTCCACATAAAGTGACTTGAAACCACTTTGTCCATGTTGTTCATCCCATTTGCCATAGTAGTGATGAAAGAAATTTGTTCGTAAACACTTAGTTTAAGCCGTAAAGGAGTTTTATGCTGTTTTTGAGCTTCTCTCGCTGAGATAAGGCTGTTTTTGAACATTGTGTTTTCCTGTGAAATTGTCCACACAAAGTGACTTGAAACCACTTTGCCCCATGTAGTGTATCCCATTTGCCAAAGTTCTGAGTATGAAACTTGTTTGTAAACACTTAGTTTAAGCCAGTGGGCGCTGTGATGCAGTTTTACATTAGGATGAGAAAGTGAGTTTTGAAATGCTGGTTTT
This sequence comes from Embiotoca jacksoni, assembly GCF_022577435.1. Taxonomy (NCBI): domain Eukaryota; kingdom Metazoa; phylum Chordata; class Actinopteri; family Embiotocidae; genus Embiotoca; species Embiotoca jacksoni. The sequence continues at coordinate 12,855 of NW_027185282.1, read as the reverse complement.
CTGTGTAATTGCAGACACAAAGTGAAGCCACATTGGCCATGTAGTGTATACCATTTGCTGATGAAGAAATTTGTTCGTAAACACTTAGTTTTAAGCCGTGGCACTGTAAAGCAGTTTTCTGCTGTTTTTGAGCTTCTCTCGCTGAGATAAGGCTGTTTTTGAAACATTGTGTTTCCTGTGAAATTGTCCCACACAAAGTGACTGAAACCACTTTGTCCATGTTGTTTATCCCATTTGCCATAGTAGTGATGAAGAAATTTGTTCGTAAACACTTAGTTTAAGCCGGTAAAGGAGTTTTTATGCTGTTTTTGAGCTTCTCTCGCTGAGATAAGGCTGTTTTTGAAACATTGTGTTTCCGTGAAATTGTCCACATAAAGTGACTTGAAACCACTTTGTCCATGTTTGTCATCCCATTTGCCATAGTAGTGATGAAAGAAAATTTGTTCGTAAACACTTAGTTTAAGCTTGGCACTGTAAAGGAGTTTTATGCTGTTTTTGAGCTTCTCTCGCTGAGATAAGGCTGTTTTTGAAACATTGTGTTTCCTGTGAAATTGTCCACACAAAGTGACTTGAAACCACTTTGTCCATGTTGTTTATCCCATTTGCCATAGTAGTGATGAAGAAATTTGTTCGTAAACAGTAGTTTAAGCCGTAAAGGAGTTTTATACTGTTTTTGAGCTTCTCTCGCTGAGATAAGGCTGTTTTTGTAACATTGTGTTTCCTGTGAAATTGTCCACACAAAGTGACTTGAAACCACTTTGACCATGTTGTTTATCCCCATTTGCCATAGTAGTGATGAAGAAATTTTTCGTAAACACTTAGTTTAAGCCGTAAAGGAGTTTTATGCTGTTTTTGAGCTTCTCTCGCTGAGATAAGGCTGTTTTTGAAACATTGTGTTTCCCTGTGAAATTGTCTACACAAGTGACTTGAAACCAATTTGTCCATGTTGTTTATCCCATTTGCCATAGTAGTGATGAAGAAATTTGTTCCTAAACACTTAGTTTAAGCCGTAAAGGAATTTTATGCTGTTTTTGAGCTTCTCTCGCTGAGATAAGGCTGATTTTTGAAACATTGCGTTTCCTGTGAAATTGTCATCACAAAGTGACTTGAAACCACTTTGCCCATGTAGTGTATCCCATTTGCCAAAGTTCTGAGTATGAAACTTGTTTGTAAACACTTAGTTTAAGCCGTGGCGCTGTGATGCAGTTTTACATTAGGATGAGAAAGTGAGTCTTGAAATGCTGTTTTCTGTGTAATTGCAGACACAAAGTGAAGCCACATTGGCCATGTAGTGTATCCCATTTGCTGATGAAGAATTTGTTCGTAAACACTTAGTTTAAGCCGGTAAAGGAGTTTTATGCTGTTTTTGAGCTTCTCTCGCTGAGATAAGGCTGTTTTTGAAACATTGTGTTTCCTGTGAAATTGTCCACACAAAGTGACTTGAAACCACTTTGACCATGTTGTTTATCCCATTGCCATAGTAGTGATGAAGAAATTTGTTCGTAAACACTTAGTTTAAGCCTTGGCACTGTAAAGGAGTTTTATGCTGTTTTTGAGCTTCTCTCGCTGTGAGATAAGGCTGTTTTTGAAACATTGTGTTTCCTGTGAAATTGTCATCACAAAGTGACTTGAAACCACTTTGCCCATGTAGTGTATCCCATTTGCCAAAGTTCTGAGTATGAAACTTGTTTGTAAACACTTAGTTTAAAGCCGTGGCCGCTGTGATGCAGTTTACATTAGGATGAGAAAGTGAGTCTTGAAATGCTGTTTTCTGTGTAATTGCAGACACAAAGTGAGCCACATTGGCCATGTAGTGTATCCCATTTGCTGATGAAGAAATTTGTTCGTAAACACTTAGTTTAAGCCGTGGCACTGTAAAGCAGTTTTATGCTGTTTTTTGAGCTTCTCTCGACTGAGATAAGGCTGTTTTGAAACATTGTGTTTCCTGTGAAATTGTCCACACAAAAGTGACTTGAAACCACTTTGTCCATGTTGTTTATCCCATTTGCCATAGTAGTGATGAAGAAATTTGTTCGTAAACACTTAGTTTAAGCCGGTAAAGGAGTTTTATGCTGTTTTTGAGCTTCTCTCGCTGAGATAAGGCTGTTTTTGAAACATTGTGTTTCCTGTGAAATTGTCCACACAAAGTGACTTGAAACCACTTTGTCCATGTTGTTTATCCCATTTGCCATAGTAGTGATGAAGAAATTTGTTCGTAAACACTTAGTTTAAGCCGTAAAGGAGTTTTATGCTGTTTTTGAGCTTCTCTCGCTGAGATAAGGCTGTTTTTGAAACATTGTGTTTCCTGTGAAATTGTCCACACAAAGTGACTTGAAACCACTTTGTCCATGTTGTTCATCCCATTTGCCATAGTAGTGATGAAGAAATTTGTTCGTAAACACTTAGTTTAAGCCTTGGCACTGTAAAGGAGTTTTTATGCTGTTTTTGAGCTTTCTCTCTGCTGAGATAAGGCTGTTTTTGAAAACATTGTGTTTCCTGTGAAATTGTCCACACAAAGTGACTTGAAACCACTTTGCCCATGTAGTGTATCCCATTTGCCAAAGTTCTGAGTATGAAACTTGTTTGTAAACACTTAGTTTAAGCCGTGGCGCTGTGATGCAGTTTTACATTAGGATGAGAAAGTGAGTCTTGAAATGCTGTTTTCTGTGTAATTGCAGACACAAAGTGAAGCCACATTGGCCATGTAGTGTATCCCATTGCTGATGAAGAAATTTGTTCGTAAACACTTAGTTTAAGCCGTGGCACTGTAAAGCAGTTTTCTGCTGTTTTTGAGCTTCTCTCGCTGAGATAAGGCTGTTTTTTGAAACATTGTGTTTCCTGTGAAATTGTCCACACAAAGTGACTTGAAACCACTTTGCCCATGTAGTGTATCCCATTTGCCAAAGTTCTGAGTATGAAACTTGTTTGTAAACACTAGTTTAAGCCGTGGCGCTGTGATTGCAGTTTTACATTAGGATGAGAAAGTGAGTCCTTGAAATGCTGTTTTCTGTGTAATTGCAGACACAAAGTGAAGCCACATTGGCCATGTAGTGTATCCCATTTGCTGATGAAGAAATTTGTTCGTAAACAACTTAGTTTAAGCCGTAAAGGAGTTTTATGCTGTTTTTGAGCTTCTCTCGCTGAGATAAGGCTGTTTTTGAAACATTGTGTTTCCTGTGAAATTGTCCACACAAAGTGACTTGAAACCACTTTGACCATGTTGTTTATCCCATTTGCCATAGTAGTGATGAAGAAATTTGTTCGTAAACACGTAGTTTAAGCCTTGGCACTGTAAAGGAGTTTTATGCTGTTTTTGAGCTTCTCTCGCTGAGATAAGGCTGTTTTTGAAACATTGTGTTTCCTGTGAAATTGTCATCACAAAGTGACTTGAAACACTTTGCCCATGTAGTGTATCCCATTTGCCAAAGTTCTGAGTATGAAACTTGTTTGTAAACACTTAGTTTAAGCCGTGGCGCTGTGATGCAGTTTTACATTAGGATGAGGAAAGTGAGTCTTGAAATGCTGTTTTCTGTGTATTGCAGACACAAAGTGAAGCCACATTGGCCATGTAGTGTATCCCATTTGCTGATGAAGAAATTTGTTCGTAAACACTTAGTTTAAGCCGTGGCACTGTAAAGCAGTTTTATGCTTGTTTTTGAGCTTCTCTCAGCTGAGATAAGGCTGTTTTTGAAACATTGTGTTTCCTGTGAAATTGTCCACACAAAGTGACTTGAAACCACTTTGTCCATTGTTGTTATCCCATTTGCCATAGTAGTGATGAAGAAATTTGTTCGTAAACACTTAGTTTAAGCCGTAAAGGAGTTTTATGCTGTTTTTGAGCTTCTCTCGCTGAGATAAGGCTGTTTTTGAAACATTGTGTTTCCTGTGAAATTGTCCACACAAAGTGACTTTGAAACCACTTTGTCCATGTTGTTTATCCCATTTGCCATAGTAGTGATGAAGAAATTTGTTCGTAAACACTTAGTTTAAGCCGTAAAGGAGTTTTATGCTGTTTTTGAGCTTCTCTCGCTGAGATAAGGCTGTTTTTGAAACATTGTGTTTCCTGTGAAATTGTCCACACAAAGTGACTTGAAACCACTTTGTCCATGTTGTTCATCCCATTTGCCATAGTAGTGATGAAGAAAATTGTTCGTAAACACTTAGTTTAAGCCTTGGCACTGTAAAGGAGTTTTATGCTGTTTTTGAGCTTCTCTCGCTGAGATAAGGCTGTTTTTGAAACATTGTGTTTCCTGTGAAATTGTCCACACAAAGTGACTTGAAACCACTTTGGTCCATGTTGTTTATCCCATTTGCCATAGTAGTGATGAGAAATTTGTTCGTAAACACTTAGTTTAAGCCGTAAAGGAGTTTTATGCTGTTTTTGAGCTTCTCTCGCTGAGATAAGGCTGTTTTTGAAACATTGTGTTTCCTGTGAAATTGTCCACACAAAGTGACTTGAAACCACTTTGTCCATGTTGTTTATCCCATTTGCCATAGTAGTGATGAAGAAATTTGTTCGTAAACACTTAGTTTAAGCCGTAAAGGAGTTTTATGCTGTTTTTGAGCTTCTCTCGCTGAGATAAGGCTGTTTTGAAACATTGTGTTTCCTGTGAAATTGTCCACAACAAAGTGACTTGAAACCACTTTGTCCATGTTGTTCATCCCATTTGCCATAGTAGTGATGAAGAAATTTGTTCGTAAACACTAGTTTAAGCCTTGGCACTGTAAAGGAGTTTTATGCTGTTTTTGAGCTTCTCTCGCTGAGATAAGGCTGTTTGTTGAAACATTGTGTTTCCTGTGAAATTGTCCACACAAAGTGACTTGAAACCACTTTTGTCCCAAGTTGTTCATCCCATTTGCCATAGTAGTGATGAAGAAATTTGTTCGTAAAACACTTAGTTTAAGCCTTGGGCACTGTAAAAGGAGTTTTTATGCTGTTTTTGAGCTTCTCTCGCTGAGATAAGGCTGTTTTTGAAACATTGTGTTTCCTGTGAAATTGTCCACACAAAGTGACTTGAAACCACTTTGCCCATGTAGTGTATCCCATTGCCAAAGTTCTGAGTATGAAACTTGTTTGTAAACACTTAGTTTAAGCCGTGGCGCTGTGATGCAGTTTTACATTTAGGATGAGAAAGTGAGTCTTGAAATGCTGTTTTCTGTGTAATTGCAGACACAAAGTGAAGGCCACATTGGCCATGTAGTGTATCCCATTTGCTGATGAAGAAATTTGTTCGTAAACACTTAGTTTAAGCCGTGGCACTGTAAAGCAGTTTTTCTGCTGTTTTTGAGCTTCTCTCGCTGAGATAAGGCTGTTTTTTGAAACATTGTGTTTCCTGTGAAATTGTCTCACACAAAGTGACTTGAAACCACTTTGCCCATGTAGTGTATCCCATTTGCCAAAGTTCTGAGTATGAAACTTGTTTGTAAAACACTTAGTTTAAGCCGTGGCGCTGTGATGCAGTTTTACATTAGGATGAGAAAGTGAGTCTTGAAATGCTGTTTTCTGTGTAATTGCAGACACAAAAGTGAAGCCACATTGGCCATGTAGTGTATCCCATTTGCTGATGAAGAAATTTGTTCGTAAACACTTAGTTTAAGCCGTAAAGGAGGTTTTATGCTGTTTTTGAGCTTTCTCTCGCTGAGATAAGGCTGTTTTGAAACATTGTGTTTCCTGTGAAATTGTCCACACAAAGTGACTTGAAACCACTTTGACCATGTTGTTTATCCCATTTGCCATAGTAGTGATGAAGAAATTTGTTCGTAAACACTAGTTTAAGCCTTGGCACTGTAAAGGAGTTTTATGCTGTTTTTGAGCTTCTCTCGCTGAGATAAGGCTGTTTTTGAAACATTGTGTTTCCTGTGAAATTGTCATCACAAAGTGACTTGAAACCACTTTGCCCATGTAGTGTATCCCATTTGCCAAAGTTCTGAGTATGAACTTGTTTGTAAACACTTAGTTTAAGCCGTGGCGCTGTGATGCAGTTTTACATTAGGATGAGAAAGTGAGTCTTGAAATGCTGTTTTCTGTGTAATTGCAGACACAAAGTGAAGCCACATTGGCCATGTAGTGTATCCCATTTGCTGATGAAGAAATTTGTTCGTTAAACACTTAGTTTAAGCGTGGCACTGTAAAGCAGTTTTATGCTGTTTTTGAGCTTCTCTCGCTGAGATAAGGCTGTTTTTGAAACATTGTGTTTCCTGTGAAATTGTCCACACAAAGTGACTTGAACCACTTTGTCCATGTTGTTATCCCATTTGCCATAGTAGTGATGAAGAAATTTGTTCGTAAACACTTAGTTTAAGCCGTAAAGGAGTTTATGCTGTTTTTGAGCTTCTCTCGCTGAGATAAGGCTGTTTTTGAAACATTGTGTTTCCTGTGAAATTGTCCACACAAAGTGACTTGAAACCACCTTTTGTCCATGTTGTTTATCCCATTGCCATAGTAGTGATGAAGAAATTTGTTTCGTAAACACTTAGTTTAAGCCGTAAAGGAGTTTTATGCTGTTTTTGAGCTTCTCTCGCTGAGATAAGGCTGTTTTTGAAACATTGTGTTTCTGTGAAATTGTCCACACAAAGTGACTTGAAACCACTTTGTCCAATGTTGTTCATCCCATTTGCCATAGTAGTGATGAAGAAATTTGTTCGTAAACACTTAGTTTAAGCCTTGGCACTGTAAAGGAGTTTTATGCTGTTTTTGAGGCTTCTCTCGCTGAGATAAGGCTGTTTTTGAAACATTGTGTTTCCTGTGAAATTGTCCACACAAAGTGACTTGAAACCACTTTGCCCATGTAGTGTATCCATTTGCCAAAGTTCTGAGTATGAAACTTGTTTGTAAACACTTAGTTTAAGCCGTGGCGCTGTGATGCAGTTTTACATTAGGATGAGAAAGTGAGTCTTGAAATGCTGTTTTCTGTGTAATTGCAGACACAAGTGAAGCCACATTGGCCATGTAGTGTATCCCATTTGCTGATGAAGAAATTTGTTCGTAACACTTAGTTTAAGCCGTGCACTGTAAAGCAGTTTTCTGCTGTTTTTGAGCTTCTCTCGCTGAGATAAGGCTGTTTTTGAAACATTGTGTTTCCTGTGAAATTGTCCACACAAAGTGACTTGAAACCACTTTGCCCATGTAGTGTATCCCATTTGCCAAAGTTCTGAGTATGAAACTTGTTTTGTAAACACTTAGTTTAAGCCGTGGCGCTGTGATGCAGTTTTACATTAGGATGAGAAAGTGAGTCTTGAAATGCTGTTTTCTGTGTAATTGCAGACACAAAGTGAAGCCACATTGGCCATGTAGTGTATCCCATTTGCTGATGAAGAAATTTGTTCGTTAAACACTTAGTTTAAGCCGTGGCACTGTAAAGCAGTTTTCTGCTGTTTTTGAGCTTCTCTCGCTGAGATAAGGCTGTTTTTGAAACATTGTGTTTCCTGTGAAATTGTCCACACAAAGTGACTTGAAACCACTTTGTCCATGTTGTTTATCCCATTTGCCATAGTAGTGATGAAGAAATTTGTTCGTAAACACTTAGTTTAAGCCGTAAAGGAGTTTTATGCTGTTTTTGAGCTTCTCTCGCTGGATAAGGCTGTTTTTGAAACATTGTGTTCCTGTGAAATTGTCCACATAAAGTGACTTGAAAACCACTTTGTCCATGTTGTTCATCCCATTTGCCATAGTAGTGATGAAGAAATTTGTTCGTAAACACTTAGTTTAAGCCTTGGCACTGTAAAGGAGTTTTATGCTGTTTTTGAGCTTCTCTCGCTGAGATAAGGCTGTTTTTGAAACATTGTGTTTCCTGTGAAATTGTCCACATAAAGTGACTTGAAACCACTTTGTCCATGTTGTTCATCCCATTTGCCATAGTAGTGATGAAGAAATTTGTTCGTAAACCACTTAGTTTTAAGCCGTAAAGGAGTTTTATGCTGTTTTTGAGCTTCTCTCGCTGAGATAAGGCTGTTTTTGAAACATTGTGTTTCCTGTGAAATTGTCCACACAAAGTGACTTGAAACCACTTTGCCCATGTAGTGTATCCCATTTGCCAAAGTTCTGAGTATGAAACTTGTTTGTAAACACTTAGTTTAAGCCGTGGCGCTGTGATGCAGTTTTACATTAGGATGAGAAAGTGAGTTTTGAAATGCTGTTTTCTGTGTAATTGCAGACACAAAGTGAAGCCACATTGGCCATGTAGTGTATACCATTTGCTGATGAAGAAATTTGTTCGTAAACACTTAGTTTAAGCCGTGGCACTGTAAAGCAGTTTTCTGCTGTTTTTGAGCTTCTCTCGCTGAGATAAGGCTGTTTTTGAAACATTGTGTTTCCTGTGAAATTGTCCACACAAAGTGACTTGAAACCACTTTGTCCATGTTGTTTATCCCATTTGCCATAGTAGTGATGAAGAAATTTGTTCGTAAACACTTAGTTTAAGCCGTAAAGGAGTTTTATGCTGTTTTTTGAGCTTCTCTCGCTGAGATAAGGCTGTTTTTGAAACATTGTGTTTCCTGTGAAATTGTCCACATAAAGTGACTTGAAACCACTTTGTCCATGTTGTTCATCCCATTTGCCATAGTAGTGATGAAGAAATTTGTTCGTAAACACTTAGTTTAAGCCTTGGCACTGTAAAGGAGTTTTTATGCTGTTTTTGAGCTTCTCTCGCTGAGATAAGGCTGTTTTTGAAACATTGTGTTTCCTGTAAAATTGTCCACAACAAAGTGACTTGAAACCACTTTGTCCATGTTGTTTATCCCATTTGCCATAGTAGTGATGAAGAAATTTGTTCGTAAACAGTTAGTTTAAGCCGTAAAGGAGTTTTATACTGTTTTTTGAGCTTCTCTCGCTGAGATAAGGCTGTTTTTGAACATTGTGTTTCCTGTGAAATTGTCCACACAAAGTGACTTGAAACCACTTTGACCATGTTGTTTATCCCATTTGCCATAGTAGTGATGAAGAAATTTGTTCGTAAACACTTAGTTTAAGCCGTAAAGGAGTTTTATGCTGTTTTTGAGCTTCTCTCGCTGAGATAAGGCTGTTTTTGAAACATTGTGTTTCCTGTGAAATTGTCTACACAAAGTGACTTGAAACCAATTTGTCCATGTTGTTTATCCCATTTGCCATAGTAGTGATGAAGAAATTTGTTCCTAAACACTTAGTTTAAGCCGTAAAGGAATTTTATGCTGTTTTTGAGCTTCTCTCGCTGAGATAAGGCTGTTTTTTGAAACATTGCGTTTCCTGTGAAATTGTCATCACAAAGTGACTTGAAACCACTTTGCCCATGTAGTGTATCCCATTTGCCAAAGTTCTGAGTATGAAACTTGTTTGTAAACACTTAGTTTAAGCCGTGGCGCTGTGATGCAGTTTTACATTAGGATGAGACAGTGAGTTCTTGAAATGCTGTTTTCTGTGTAATTGCAGACACAAAGTGAAGCCACATTGGCCATGTAGTGTATCCCATTTGCTGATGAAGAATTTGTTCGTAAACACTTAGTTTAAGCCGTAAAGGGAGTTTTATGCTGTTTTTGAGCTTCTCTCGCTGAGATAAGGCTGTTTTGAAACATTGTGTTTCCTGTGAAATTGTCCACACAAAGTGACTTGAAACCACTTTGACCATGTTGTTTATCCCATTTGCCATAGTAGTGATGAAGAAATTTGTTCGTAAACACTTAGTTTAAGCCTTGGCACTGTAAAGGAGTTTTATGCTGTTTTTGAGCTTCTCTCGCTGAGATAAGGCTGTTTTTGAAACATGTGTTTCCTGTGAAATTGTCATCACAAAGTGACTTGAAACCACTTTGCCCATGTAGTGTATCCCATTTGCCAAAGTTCTGAGTATGAAACTTGTTTGTAAACACTTAGTTTAAGCCGTGGCGCTTGTGATGCAGTTTTACATTAGGATGAGAAAGTGAGTCTTGAAATGCTGTTTTCTGTGTAATTGCAGACACAAAGTGAAGCCACATTGGCCATGTAGTGTATCCCATTTGCTGATGAAGAAATTTGTTCGTAAACACTTAGTTTAAGCCGTGGCACTGTAAAGCAGTTTTATGCTGTTTTTGAGCTTCTCTCGCTGAGATAAGGCTGTTTTTGAAACATTGTGTTTCCTGTGAAATTGTCCACACAAAGTGACTTGAAACCACTTTGTCCATGTTGTTTATCCCATTTGCCATAGTAGTGATGAAGAAATTTGTTCGTAACACTTAGTTTAAGCCGTAAAGGAGTTTTATGCTGTTTTTGAGCTTCTCTCGCTGAGATAAGGCTGTTTTTGAAACATTGTGTTTCCTGTGAAATTGTCCACACAAAGTGACTTGAAACCACTTTGTCCATGTTGTTTATCCCATTTGCCATAGTAGTGATGAAGAAATTTGTTCGTAAACACTTAGTTTAAGCCGTAAAGGAGTTTTATGCTGGTTTTTGAGCTTCTCTCGCTGAGATAAGGCTGTTTTTGAAACATTGTGTTTCCTGTGAAATTGTCCACACAAAGTGACTTGAAACCACTTTGTCCATGTTGTTCATCCCATTTGCCATAGTAGTGATGAAGAAATTTGTTCGTAAACACTTAGTTTTAAGCCTTGGCACTGTAAAGGAGTTTTATGCTGTTTTTGAGCTTCTCTCGCTGAGATAAGGCTGTTTTTGAAACATTGTGTTTCCTGTGAAATTGTCCACACAAAGTGACTTGAAACCACTTTGCCCATGTAGTGTATCCCATTTGCCAAAGTTCTGAGTATGAAACTTGTTTGTAAACACTTAGTTTAAGCCGTGGCGCTGTGATGCAGTTTTACATTAGGATGAGAAAGTGAGTCTTGAAATGCTGTTTTCTGTGTAATTGCAGACACAAAGTGAAGCCACATTGGCCATGTAGTGTATCCCATTTGCTGATGAAGAAATTTGTTCGTAAACACTTAGTTTAAGCCGTGGCACTGTAAAGCAGTTTTCTGCTGTTTTTGAGCTTCTCTCGCTGAGATAAGGCTGTTTTTGAAACATTTGTGTTTCCTGTGAAATTGTCCACACAAAGTGACTTGAAACCACTTTGCCCATGTAGTGTATCCCATTTGCCAAAGTTCTGAGTATGAAACTTGTTTGTAAACACTTAGTTTAAGCCGTGGCGCTGTGATGCAGTTTTACATTAGGATGAGAAAGTGAGTCCTTGAAATGCTGTTTTCTGTGTAATTGCAGACACAAAGTGAAGCCACATTGGCCATGTAGTGTATCCCATTTGCTGATGAAGAAATTTGTTCGTAAACACTTAGTTTAAGCCGTGGCACTGTAAAGCAGTTTTCTGCTGTTTTTGAGCTTCTCTCGCTGAGATAAGGCTGTTTTTTGAAACATTGTGTTTCCTGTGAAATTGTCCACACAAAGTGACTTGAAACCACTTTGTCCATGTTGTTTATCCCATTTGCCCATAGTAGTGATGAAGAAAATTTGTTCGTAAACACTTAGTTTAAGCCGTAAAGGAGGTTTTATGCTGTTTTTGAGCTTCTCTCGCTGAGATAAGGCTGTTTTTGAAACATTGTGTTTCCTGTGAAATTGTCCACATAAAGTGACTTGAAACCACTTTGTCCATGTTGTTCATCCCATTTGCCATAGTAGTGATGAAGAAATTTGTTCGTAAACACTTAGTTTAAGCCTTGGCACTGTAAAGGAGTTTTTATGCTGTTTTTGAGCTTCTCTCGCTGAGATAAGGCTGTTTTTGAAACATTGTGTTTCCTGTGAAATTGTCCACATAAAGTGACTTGAAACCACTTTGTCCATGTTGTTCATCCCATTTGCCATAGTAGTGATGAAGAAATTTGTTCGTAAACACTTAGTTTAAGCCGTAAAGGAGTTTTATGCTGTTTTTGAGCTTCTCTCGCTTGAGATAAGGTGTTTTTGAAACATTGTGTTTCCTGTGAAATTGTCCACACAAAGTGACTTGAAACCACTTTGCCCATGTAGTGTATCCCATTTGCCAAAGTTCTGAGTATGAAACTTGGTTTGTAAACACTTAGTTTAAGCCGTGGCGCTGTGATGCAGTTTTACATTAGGATGAGAAAGTGAGTTTTGAAATGCTGTTTTCTGTGTAATTGCAGACACAAAGTGAAGCCACATTGGCCATGTAGTGTATACCATTTGCTGATGAAGAAATTTGTTCGTAAACACTTAGTTTAAGCCGTGGCACTGTAAAGCAGTTTTCTGCTGTTTTTGAGCTTCTCTCGCTGAGATAAGGCTGTTTTTGAAACATTGTGTTTCCTGTGAAATTGTCCACAACAAAGTGACTTGAAACCACTTTGTCCATGTTGTTTATCCCATTTGCCATAGTAGTGATGAAGAATTTGTTCGTAAACACTTAGTTTAAGCCGTAAAGGAGTTTTAATGCTGTATTTGAGGCTTCTCTCGCTGAGATAAGGCTGTTTTTGAAACATTGTGTTTCCTGTGAAATTGTCCACATAAAGTGACTTGAACCACTTTGTCCATGTTGTTCATCCCATTTGCCATAGTAGTGATGAAGAAATTTGTTCGTAAACACTTAGTTTAAGCCTTGGCACTGTAAAGGAGTTTTATGCTGTTTTTGAGCTTCTCTCGCTGAGATAAGGCTGTTTTTGAAACATTGTGTTTCCTGTAAAATTGTCCACACAAAGTGACTTGAAACCACTTTGTCCATGTTGTTTATCCCATTTGCCATAGTAGTGATGAAGAAATTTGTTCGTAAACAGTTAGTTTAAGCCGTAAAGGAGTTTTATACTGTTTTTGAGCTTTCTCTCGCTGAGATAAGGCCTGTTTTTGAAACATTGTGTTTCCTGTGAAATTGTCCACACAAAGTGACTTGAAACCACTTTGACCATGTTGTTTATCCCATTTGCCATAGTAGTGATGAAGAAAATTCTTCTCTCGCTGAG